>NW_022148501.1:0-154375 GCF_901933205.1 Camarhynchus parvulus | reverse complement strand
GGAATTTTGGGGATTTTGGGAATTTGGGCAGTTTGGGAATTGGGAATTTTGGGGAGTTTGGGAATGGGGGTTTTTGGGAATTTTGGGGGAATTTTTGGGGAATTTGGGCAGTTTGGGAATTGGGGGATTTTGGGGAATTTTGGGGATTTTGGGGATTTTCGGTCCTGCAGCCGCAGCTGGTGGCCATGGCTCACGACAAGGAGCCCCAGGTGGCCCTGGAGGTATGCGGCTGCTCACGGACATGGACAGGTGAGGAAACGGGAATTTGGGGGAAATTTGGGGGGGGGAGGTGAGAATTCGGGAATTTTGGGGATTTGGGGTTGGAAATTGGGATTTTAGCGGGAATTTGGGGTCAGGGGATTCGATTTGGGGAAATACATTGGGGATTTGGGAAATTGGGGAGTTTGGGAATTTAGGGTGGAAAATTGGGGATTTGGGATGGGAAATTGGGGGGAATTTGGGGGAATTTGGGAATTCGGGATTTGGGAATTTTTGGGGGAAATTTGGGGGATTTAGGGGGGAAATCTGGAATTTGGGGTCCAGGAGGCCCCAGAATCTCAAATTTTTGGGGGAATTTTGGGCTGGGGAAGGGGAATTGGGGACCCGGGATTTCTGGAATTTCTGGGATTTCTGGAATTTCTGGAATTTGCGGGACAATTCCCAGGAACCTGGAGGAGCTGAGCCCCTGAGGATTCCAGAGCATCTTCCCGTGGTGTTCAGAAACTCAGCCGCCTGGCCTCGGCCGGGCAGGTTCCTGTACCAGAGGTGAAAATCCCAAAATTCCAACCAAAATCCCAAAATTCCAACCAAAATCTGGGAATTCCTGCCCCAAAATCTGGGAATTTCTGCTCAAAATCTGGGAATTCCCAACCAAAATCTGGGAATTCTGGCCTCAGCTGCAGGGAGGTTCCTGTACCAGAGGTGAAAATCCCAAAATTCCAACCAAAATCCCAAAATTCCAACCAAAATCTGGGAATTCCTGCCCCAAAATCTGGGAATTCCAAACCCCTAAAACTCGGGAATTCCAGCTCCAAAATGCTCAGCACTCCAGCCCCAAAACCTGAAAATTCCAACCTCAGAACCCAGGAATTCTGATCCCAAAACCCTGAAAATTCTGATCCCAAACTCTCAGAATTCCAGCCCTAAATCCTCAGAATTCCAAACTCGAAAAACCTTGGGAATCCTGACCCCAAAACTCCAGGAATTCTGATCCCAAAACCCTGAAAATTCCAACCCCAAACTCTGAAAATTCCAACCCCAAAAATCTGAGAATTTCAATCCCAAAATCCTGAGAATTCCAATTCCAGACTCTGAAAATTCCAACCCCAAAAACCCTGAGGATTCCAGCCTCAAAAATGTGAGAATTTCAATCCCAAAACCCTGAAAATCCCAACCCCAAAACCCTGAAAATCCCAACCCCAAAACCCCCAGGAATTCTGACCCCAAACCCTGAAAATTTCAGCCCAAAAATCCTGACAAATTCCGACCCCAAACTGTGAAAATTCCAGTCCCAAACTGGGAGAGTTCCGTGCCAACCCCTCCCCAGTCCCGGGGGAATTTGCTGGGAATCGGCTCCGGGCCCCGCCCGGCAGCTGCGATTTATTTATCCCAAAATCTGCGATTTATTCATCCCAAAATCTGCGATTTATTCATCCCAAAATCTGCGATTTATTTATCCCAAAATGTGCGATTTATTCATCCCAAAATCTGCGATTTATTCATCCCAAAATCTGCGATTTATTTATCCCAAAATCTGCGATTTATTCATCCCAAAATCTGCGATTTATTCATCCCAAAATCTGCGATTTATTCAGCCCAAAATCTGCGATTTATTCAGCCCAAAATCTGCGATTTCCTCATCCCAAAATCTGCGATTTATTCATCCCAAAATCTGCGATTTATTCAGCCCAAAATCTGCAGTTTATTTATCCCAAAATCTGCGATTTATTTATCCCAAAATCTGCGATTTATTCATCCCAAAATCTGCGATTTATTTATCCCAAAATGTGCGATTTATTCATCCCAAAATGTGCGATTTATTTATCCCAAAATCTTTGTATTCCCAAAATCTGCGATTTATTCATCCCAAAATCTGCGATTTATTCATCCCAAAATCTGCGATTTATTTATCCCAAAATCTGCGATTTATTTATCCCAAAATCTGCGATTTATTTATCCCAAAATCTGCGATTTCCTCATCCCAAAATCTGCGATTTATTTATCCCAAAATCTGCGATTTATTCATCCCAGAATCTGCGTTATTTATCCCAAATTTTATTTATCCCAAAATCTGCGATTTATTCGCCCAAAATTTTCTCATCCCAAAATCTCATTATTCATCCCAAAATTCGATTTATTTATCCCAAAATCATTTCCTTCCATGCGATTTATCATCCCAAAATTGCGTATTTATCCCATTCTTTATCCCCTTCCATTTTTCTCAATATTCTCACTTTTCATCCCTTTCAATCTACACCGCAGTTTTTTCCAATTTTATTTCCAGTTTATTATCCATTTTATTCAGCCCAAAATGTCGATTTATTCATCAAATTCGATTTATCATCAAAATCTGCGATTTATTCATCCCAAAATGTGCGATTTATTCATCCCAAAATCTGCGATTTATTCATCCCAAAATCTGCGATTTATTCATCCCAAAATGTGCGATTTATTCATCCCAAAATCTGCAGTTTATTTATCCCAAAATCTCCGATTTCCTCCTCCCAGGATTTCCTCATCCCGGCCCTTCCCAATCCCTCGGGACAGGGAGGAGGGCTCCTTGTTTTCCTTGTTTTTCCCAAATTTTCCCATCCCATCCCTTTTTTTTTTTTTCCTCCTTTTCTCCCTCATTTTTTCCCTTTTTTCTCTGGGTTTTTCCCCATTTTTTCCCTCCCTTTTTTCCCCATATTTTCCCCCCTTTTTTCCCTGGGTTTTTCCCCATTTTTTCCCTAGGTTTTTCCTGGGTTTTTTTCCCATTTTTCCCCCATTTTGCCCCATTTTGCCCGGATTTTTCCCCATTTCCCCCCGGCCCGGTTTTTCCCCAATTTTCCTGATTTTTCCCCCATTTCCCCCATTTCCCCTGTTTTTTCCCATTTTCCCTGGGGTTTTCCCCCATTTTCCCTGGGGTTTTGTCCCATTTTCCCCCGGATTTTTCCCCATTTCCCCCCGCCCAGCCCATTTTTTGCCCAATTTCCCCGGTTTTTGCCCCATGTCCCCGGTTTTTGCCCCATTTTTGCCCCATTTCCCCGTTTTTGCCCCGTTTTTGCCCCATTTTTTCCCGTTTTTGCCCCATTTCCCCATTTTTGCCCCGTTTTTGCCCCGTTTTTGCCCCGTTTTTCCCCCGTTTTTGCCCCATTTTTCCCCCGTTTTTGCCCCATTTCCCCGTTTTTGCCCCATTTCCCCGTTTTTGCCCCGTTTTGCCCCATTTTGCCCCGTTTTTGCCCCATTTTTCCCCCGTTTTTGCCCCATTTCCCCGTTTTTGCCCCATTTCCCCGTTTTTGCCCCATTTCCCCCATTTTTGCCCCATTTCCCCCATTTTTGCCCCATTTCCAGGCTGCTGGCGCCGCCGGGGACACGCGGAGTTTCCTGCTCGGCCTCGTGCGCTTCTTCCTGCAGGCCCAGGTGTGCTTTGGGGCAAATTCCGGGGATTTTGGGCAACTCGGGAGTTTGGGAAGGAAATTTGGGGATTTTCGGGGGGACAATCTGAAGATTTTGGGTGGAAATTTGTGGAATTTGGAGGGAAATTTGGGAACTTCAGGGGGAAAATTGGGGAGTTTGGGGAGAAATTTGGGGCTTTGGGGGGATTTTGGGGTAAGACTCCGAGATTTTGAGGGGAATTTTGGGGATCTTTTAGGGGAAATTTGGGGATTTTGGGGGGAAATTTGGGGATTTTTGGGAGGGAATTTGAGAATTCTGGGAGGAAATTTCAGGATTGTTGGGAGAGAATTTGGGGATTTTGGGGGGGAAATTTGGGGAGAAATTCGGGGATTTTATGAGGGATTTGGGGAGAAATTTGGGGATTTTTTCGAAGGAATTTGAGAATTTTGGGGGGGAAATTTGGGGATTTTTGGGTGGATTTGGGGGGAAATTTGAGGGTTTCGGGGGTGAAATTCAGGAATTCTGGGGGGAGTTTTGGGGGAAAATTTGGAGGACATTGGGTGGAATTTTGGGGGGAAATTTGGGGATTTTGGGGGGGAAATTTGGGGATTTTGGGGGGAAATTTGGGGATTTTGGGGGGGATCTTGAGGAGATTTTTGGGGATTTCTGGGGATTTTGGGATCCCAATCCCAAACCTCCTTCCTGCCGCATTTTCATGGAATTTTCGGAGTTTTTTGCTGGAATTTCAGCCAGTTTTTAACAGAATTTTTTGGGAATTTCTCCAGAATTCCAGGAACTTGTGGGAATTTGGTATTTTTGGGGATTTTGACCCAAATTTCCCCTCCCCGGCTCCACCGGCACGCCTCATACCCGGTGGCTTGAAATGAATTTTTTTGTTGTTGTTTCTGATGGAATTTTTGATGGAACTTCAGCCAAATTTTGGAGGGATATTTGGGGAATTCTGGGATTGTTTGGGAATTTTGTATTTTGGGGCATTTGGACCCAAATTTGCCCAAATTTGCCCTCCCCAGCCCCGCGAGCCCGCCGCCTACCGCGGGGTTTTTAGCGCCATTTTTGGTGGGTTTGGGGTGGAATTTTTGGTGTTTTTTGGGGGGATTGTTTGGGGAATTCTGGGATTGTTTGGGAATTGTGGATTTTGGGGCATTTGGACCCAAATTTGCCCAAATTTGCCCTCCCCAGCTGCACGAGCACTGCCCCGGTGGGACCTGCGCGGGAGCCGTGCTGACTGGGACGCTCCACGGGGCTGCTGGGAACCGTCTCGGCGACTGGGCATACTGGGAACGGAGCATACTCATACTGGTTTCTGGGATGGTGGTCTGTCGGGACGCGGCCACGGGGCTGCTGCTGGGAACCGGTACTGGGCATACTGGGCATACTGGGAACCGGTACTGGGCATACTGGGCATACTGGTTATACTGGGAATGGACTGGTCATACTGGTCCATACTGGTTATACTGGTTATACTGGTCCATACTGGTTTATACTGGTACTGTTACTGGTTTACCGGTTTGTACCTGCAGCTGCATACTGGGAAGGAGAAGGCTCTGGTGGAGATCCTGAGCTGCAGTCCATACTGGGTTATACTGGTTATACTGGGTTATACTGGTTATACTGGGTTATACTGGGATATACTGGTCCATAGTGATCTGTATGGGTCCATACTGGTCCATACTGGTCCATACTGGTTTATACTGGTCTGTACTGGTTTCCAGCCCTGCAGCTGCACAAGGAGAAGGCTCTGGTGGAGATCCTGAGCTGCAGCACTGGGTTATACTGGGTTATACTGGTCCATACTGGTCCATACTGGTCTGTACTGGTTTATACTGGTCTGTACTGGTTTATACTGGTCTGTACTGGTTTATACTGGTCCATACTGGTTTCCAGCCCTGCAGCTGCACGAGGAGAAGGCTCTGGTGGAGATCCTGAGCTGCAGCGGCATACTGTGTGGGCGGGGACGGAAGGTTCCAGAAACTCCAGAATTTTCTGGGAATTTTGGGCAACGTTCGGGAATTTTCCGGGGATTTCCGGGGAATTTTCAGGGAATTTTTAGGGAATTGTGGGGGGGGTTGGGTGGGGGAAATCTGGGAATTTTGGGGAGGATTTTCTAAGGGATTTTTGGGGGATTTTACGGGGGAATTTTCAGGGATTTTGGGTCAGGAAATCCAGGAATTGAGGAGGATTTTTTTGGGGATTTTTTTGGGATTTTTTGGGATTTTGGGTCAGGAAATCTGGGAATTTTGGGGAAAGTCTGGGAATTCCAGGGATTTTTAGGGTTTTGGGTGGAGAAATTTGGGAATTGTGGGGATTTTCAGGGATTTTTTGGGAAATTTTCAGGGATTTTGGGTTCGAAAATCTTGGAATTTTTGGGGGGTTTGGGAGGATTTCTGGGATTTTCAGGAGATTTTCAAGGATTTTTCGGGATTTTCAGGGATTTGGGAGTCACGGATTTTGGGAATTCCAGGGGAATTTGGGGTTCAGGACCTCCTGGAATTTTGGGAATTTTGGGAATTGCAGGGGATTTTGGGGAATTTGGGAGCTCCCGGAATTGGAGGAATTCTGGGAATTTTGGGGATTTTTGGGCTCAGGTCCCCCCGGGATGTCGGGGATTTGGGGGAATTTGGGGAATTTGGGGGATTTGGTGAATTGCGGTGAATTGTGGTGAATTGCGGTGGATTGGGTGAATTTTGGGGGATTGGGTGAATTTGGGATTTGGTGATTGGGTGAATTTGGGTGAATTGGGGGGATTTGGTGAATTTTGGGGGATTGGGTGAATTTTGGGGGATTTGGTGAATTTCGGTGGATTGGGTGAATTTTGGTGGATTTGGTGAATTTTGGGGGATTGGGTGAATTTTGGGGGATTTGGTGAATTTTGGGGGATTGGGTGAATTTTGGGGGATTTGGTGAATTGCGTGTTCGGTGGATTTGGTGAATTGCGGTGGATTTGGTGAATTGTGGTGGATTGGGTGAATTTGGTGAATTTGGTGAATTGGTGATTTGGTGAATTTGGGGTGTTTGTGTCGCTCACCCCCGCAGGCGGCGCCGCGGCAGCAGCGGCAGCAGCGCGAGCGCCTCAGCCGCAGCCTCATCCCCGCGCTGCCCCCGCTGCTGCAGAAGGTCGGCAAACCCCAAACCCCCAGTCCCGGGCATTTCGGGAACCTCACGATATCAGGAACGCCGCGGGCGTTTCAGATTCTCACACATTTGGCATTTTGAGCCGTTTCTTTCCTGTTTTCCCCCCGAAAATTCAAATCTTTCCTGCCGAATTCCCAATTTTTTTCCCCCTAAAGTTCTTCGTTTTTGCCCAAAATCTTTGGGGTTTTTTCCTTAAATTCTCATCCCTCCCAATCCCAATAAATCCCCATCCAATCCTTGGCTTTGCCCTGAAATCCCTTTTTTTTTCCCCCAAATCCATTTATTTCACTAAAAGGCCCATTTTTCATCCCCAAATTCCCTTTTTTCCTTGAAAACCCCGTTTCCTCCCCAAATCCGTATTCCCCCCAAAATCCCCAAATTTTCCCCCTGAATTCCCAGTTTTCTCTCCAAGATTCCCAATTTTCTGTCTGAAATTCCCAGTTTTCCCCCAAAATTCCCATTTTCCCCCCAAATTCCCATTCCTCCCCCAAATTCCCTTTTTTTTTTCCTGTCCAGAATTCCCAATTTCCCCCCAAAATTCCCTTTTTTTTCCCCTCTGAAATCCCCATTTCCCCCCAAATCCCCATTTCGCCCAAATCCCCGTTTTTCCCCCCAAATCCCCATTTCCCCCAAATCCCCATTTTGCCCCAAACTCCCCATTTTGCCCCAAATCCCCATTTCCCCCCAAATCCCCATTTTGCCCCAAATCCCCATTTTTCCCCCCAAATCCCCATTTCCCCCAAATCCCCATTTCCCCCCAAATCCCCATTTTGCCCAAACTCCCCGTTTTTCGCCCCAAATCCCCATTTTGCCCAAATCCCCATTTTGCCCCCAAATCCCCGTTTTTCACCCCAAATCCCCGTTTTGCCCAAACTCCCCGGTTCCGCCCCGTTTCTCCGCGCAGTTCTCGGCCGAGCCCGAGGCCGTGGCCGCTCTGCTGGAGCTGCTGCAGCACCTGGAGCTGGGGCTGTTCCGCACGGCGCGCATGGAGACGGTGAGAGCTCCCAGTATAGACCAGTATAGACCAGTATAGACCAGTGACCATCCCATCCCAGTCCCTCCCAGTTCATTCCCAGTCCCTCCCAGTCCCTCCCAGTCCCTCCCAGTCCATCCCAGTATCCCCAAACCCCATTTTCCCACCAATTTCCCCCCCTAAATTTGTATTTTTCCTGTTTCTTTGGGGATTTTTTTCCCTCCCAGTTCATTCCCAGTCTGTCCCAGTGACTCCCAGTAACTCCCAGTGCCCCCAAACCCCCTCCCAGTCCATTCCCAGTCCATTCCCAGTCCCTCCCAGTCCATTCCCAGTCCATTCCCAGTCCATCCCAGTCCATCCCAGTCCATTCCCAGTCCATTCCCAGTCCATCCCAGTCCATCCCAGTCCCTCCCAGTCCATTCCCAGTCCCTCCCAGTCCATTCCCAGTCCATTCCCAGTCCATTCCCAGTCCATTCCCAGTCCATCCCAGTCCATTCCCAGTACCCCCCAGTCCATTCCCAGTCCCTCCCGTCCTCCCAGTCCATCCCAGTCCATCCCAGTCCATTCCCAGTCCCTCCCAGTCCCTCCCAGTCCATTCCCAGTCCATTCCCAGTCCATCCCAGTCCATTCCCAGTCCATTCCCAGTCCATTCCCAGTCCATTCCCAGTCCATCCCAGTCCCTCCCAGTCCATCCCAGTCCATCCCAGTCCATCCCAGTCCATCCCAGTCCATTCCCAGTCCATTCCCAGTCCATTCCCAGTCCATTCCCAGTCCCTCCCAGTCCCTCCCAGTCCATCCCAGTCCATTCCCAGTCCATTCCCAGTCCATTCCCAGTCCATTCCCAGTCCATTCCCAGTCCATTCCCAGTCCATTCCCAGTCCATTCCCAGTCCATTCCCAGTCCATTCCCAGTCCATCCCAGTCCATTCCCAGTCCATTCCCAGTCCATCCCAGTACCATCCCCAGTCCATTCCCAGTCCATTCCCAGTCCATCCCAGTCCCTCCCAGTAACCCCCAGTCCGTTCCCAGTACCTGGAGCAGGTTCTGGGGCAGATCCTGGAGCTGTTCGGGAAGCACTCGGAGCCCTTCCCGGCGCCGCTTCCGCCCCTGCCTGCACGGCCGGGGACATCGCGCCCGCCTGGGGGCAGCCTGGGGAAGGTGCCACCTGCAGGTCACCGAGATGCTCCAGGTGGCACTGGGGCATGCACTGGGGCCGGGCTGGGTGGGCGCCGGGGCCTGGGGACAGCCTGGGGGACAGGTGCCACCTGCAGGTCACCGAGATGCTCCAGGTGGGACACTGGGGACACTGGGGACATTGGGGACAGCCTGGGGACATTGGTGCCACCTGGGGACAGGTCACTGGGGAGCTGCCAGGCTGGGGACATTGGGGACACTGGGGACATCCTGGGGACATTGGGGACAGCCTGGGGACACTGGGGACATTGGGGACAGCCTGGGGGACAGCCTGGGGGACAGGTGCCACCTGCAGGTCACCGAGATGCTCCAGGTGGGACACTGGGGACACTGGGGACACTGGGGACACTGGGGACAGCCTGGGGGACACTGGGGACATTGGGGACAGCCTGGGGGACAGGTGCCACCTGCAGGTCACCGAAATGCTCCAGGTGGGACATTGGGGGGTTTGGGAACATCTGGGGACACTTTGGGGACGTTTGGTGACATTTGGTGCCATCTGTGTCCCCCAGGCCGTGTCCCCAGACGAGGAGGACGTTTACGCGCTGGCGGCCACCCTGAGGAGACTCTCGGCCCTCTTCAAGTGACACCGGGGACACGGGGGACACTGGGGACACCTGGGGGGTTTGGGGACACGGGGGACACCTGGGGGGTTTGGGGACATGGGGGACACTGGGGACACCTGGGGGGTTTGGGGACACTGGGGACACCTGGGGGGTTTGGGGACATTGAGGACATTGGGGACATTGGGGACACCTGGGGGGTTTGGGGACATTGGGGACACCTGGGAGGTTTGGGGACACCTGGGGGGTTTGGGGACAATGGGGAAAAAAATGGAGAAATTTGGGGGGAAAACGGGGGAAATTGGGAAAAATGGGATTTGGGGACACTGGGGACATTGGGGGGGATTTTGGGGACATTTGGGACAAGGGTGGGGGTGGCCCCCAAATGTCCCCCAATCTCTTTTTTCCCAATTTTCCCCCAATCCCCCCAATGTCCCCAAATGCCCCCCCAGTGTCCCCAAATCTCATTTTTCTCTGTTTTCCCCCCCAAAATTTCCCCATTTTTTCCCCAAATACCCCAATGTTCCCCACTGTCCCCCCTGTCCCCAATGTCCCCAATGTCCCCAATGTCCCCAATGTCCCCACTGTCCCCAATGTCCCCAATGCCCTCAATGTCCCCAGTGTCCCCACTGTCCCCAATGTCCCCAATGCCCCAATGTCCCCAGTGTCCCCTCACTGTCCCCAATGTCCCCAATGTCCCCGCAGTGAGCACGACCTGACCCCCTGGGGGCTCTTTGCGCCGCTCTCGCAGCTCCTGCAGCGTGGCCTGGACAGCGGGGAGCTGCCCCAGCAGGTGGGGACACTGGGGGGACATTGGGGACACTGGGGGACATTGGGGACATTGGGGGGATTGGGGACATTGGGGACACTGGGGACACTGGGGACACTGGGGACATTGGGGGGACATTGGGGGGACATTGGGGGACATTGGGGGGACATTGGGGGGACATTGGGGGACACTGGGGACACTGGGGACACTGGGGACATTGGGGACATTGGGGGGATTGGGGGGATTGGGGGGACATTGGGGGACATTGGGGGGACACTGGGGGGATTGGGGACACTGGGGACACTGGGGACATTGGGGACACTGGGGGCATTGGGGGGACATTGGGGGGACATTGGGGACATTGGGGACACACCTGGGGACACTTTGGGGACATTCAGGTGACAATTGGTGACATTTTGGGGCCATTTTTGGCCATTTTGGTCCCGTTTTTGTCCATTTTTGCCGTTTTTGGCCGTTTTGTTCCCGTGTGTTCCCCTGTCCCCTGGCCAGGTGACGATCCCGGCCATCTCCTGCCTCTTCTTCCACCTGTTCTGGGAGCTCTCGCGCGTCCCCGACTCCGGAGCCTCCCCGGTGAGCAAATCCCGCGCAATTCCCCAAAAAATTCCTCAGCATCCCCCCCCAAAACTGCCAAAAAATCCCCACAGAATTCCCCAAAAAATCCCCACAAAATTCCCCAAAAATCCCCACAAAATTCCCCCAGAATTCCCAGAAAACCCTCACCAAAATTCCCACAAAATCCCTCCAAAATCCCCCCAAGATTTCCACAAAAAAACCCACAAAATTCCCACAAAAATTCCCACGAAATTAAAAAAAAATCCTCACAAAATCCCCACAAATTCCCCCCAAAATTTCCCCAAAATCCCCACAAAATTCCTCCTTAATTCCCCAGAAATTCCCCCCAAACTTCCTGGGTTTCCAAATCCTTCTCATTCCCACAAAATCCTCCCAAAATCCCTCCAAAATTCCCCCAAAAAATCCCCCGAAATTCCCCAGAAATTTCCAAAAAAATCCCCCCCAAAAAATCCCAATAAATCCCCAAAATTCCCATTTTCACCCAAAATTCCCATTTTTCACCCGAATTTCCCTTTTTTTTCCCAAATTCCCGATTTTTCACCCCAAAATTCCAATTTTTTCCCCCCAAAATTCCCATTTTTCACCCAAATTTCCCATTTTCCCCCAAAATTCCCGATTTTTCCCCAAATTCCCATTTTTCACCCCTAATTCCCATTTTTCCCCAAATTCCCATTTTTTGCCCCCAAAATTCCCATTTTCACCCAAAATTCCTGGTTTTCTCCCCAAATTTCCCGATTTGCCCCCCAAATTCCCGATTTTTCCCCCCAAATTCCCATTTTCTCCCCAAATTCCCATTTTCTCCCCAAATTCCTATTTCTCCCCCCCAAATTCCCATTTCACCCCCAAATTTCCCATTTTTCCCCAAATTCCCATTTTCCCCCCAAATTTCCTGATTTCCCCCCCAAATTCCCATCCCCCCCAAATTCCCATTTCTCCCCCCAATTCCCGATTTCCCCCCAAATTCCCATTTTCCCCCCAATTCCCATTTCTCCCCCCAAATTCCCATTTTCCCCCCCAATTCCCATTTCTCCCCCCAAATTCCCATTTTCCCCCCAAATTCCCATTTCTCCCCCCAAATTCCCATTTTCTCCCCCAATTCCCATTTTCTCCCCCAATTCCCATTCCCCCCCCCAATTCCCATTCCCCCCCAGTTCCCATCCCCCATCCCCGCTGTGTCTCCCCCCGCAGGAGCAGCTGCAGGATCTGCGCTCCCGCGCGGCCCTGCTGCTCTCGCTGGGCCAGAGCTGCCTGGCCGAGCCCCAGCCCCGCCTGCGCCAGCAGGTCAGCAACCTGCCGGAACCTTCCGGAACATTCCGGAACCTGCCGGGGCCTGCCGGAACCTGCCGGGGCCTGCCGGAACCTGCCGGAACGCTTCCGGAACCTGCCGGGGCCTTCCGGAACCTGCCGGGGCCTGCCGGGGCCTGCCGGAACCTGCCGGGGCCTTCCGGAACCTGCCGGAACCTTCCGGAACCTGCCGGGGCCTGCCGGAACCTTCCGGAACCTGCCGGGGCCTGCCGGGGCCTGCCGGAACCTGCCGGAACGTTCCGGAACCTGCCAGGGCCTTCCGGAACCTGCCGGGGCCTGCCGGAACCTGCCGGGGCCTTCCGGAACCTGCCGGGGCCTTCCGGAGCATTCCAGGGAATCTGGAACTTGCCGGAACGTTCCGGGGCAATCTGGAACCTTCCGGAATGTTCTGGGGGTCTGGGATGGGTCTGGAACATTCCGGGGCAATCTGGAACCTTCTGGAATGTTCCGGGGGTCTGGGATGGGTCTGGACCCTTCTGGAACATTCCGGTGGTTTGGGGTGTGTCTGGAACCTTCCGGAACATTCCAGGGGTCTCTGGGATGGTTCTGGAACCTTCCGGAACATTCCAGGGGTCTCTGGGATGGGTCTGCAACCTTCCAGAATGTTCCGGGGGACTTTGGGATGGGTCCAGAACCTTCCGGAACTTTCGGGGGTGGTTGGGGTTCCGGGATGGGTCTGGAACATTCAGGAACATTCTGGAGGATCTGGAACATTCGAGAACATTCCAGGGGGTCTGGGATGGGTCCAGAACATTCCGGAGCATTCTGGGGGGTTTTGGGATGGGTCCGGAACCTTCTGGAACATTCCGGTGGGGTTGGGGTTCTGGGATGGGTCTGGAACATTCCGGAGATTTGGGGTTCCCGGGATGGCTCGGGGGGGTTTGGGATGTCCCAGGGAAATTTGGGATTTTGGGGGAAATTCGGGATTTGGGGATTTTTGGGGTTTTTGGGGAAATTCGGGATTTTTGGGATTTTGGGGTTTTTGGGGATTTCGAGGCCCTTTGCCCCCTGATTTCCCCCCACATTCCGGGATTTTTCCCGATCCCCGTTTCCCCTCCAATTCCCCGATTTCCCACCCCAATCCCTGCCCTGAAATCCTTTGGTTTTTCCCCTAAAATCCTGAGAATCCCCCCCAAAAAATATTCAGAAAATTCCTTAAAAAAAAATTCCCCCAAACGCTCTCGAAAAATCCCCCCAAAAAATCTCCAAAAATTTAAAAAAAATCCCCCAAAAAATCTTTATAAAAATCTCCAATAAACCTCAAAAAAAAATCACAAAAAATCCAAAAGAATCCCCAAAAAATCCCCCCAGAAACTCTAAAAAAATCCCCAAAAAGATCTCGAAACATCTTTTTAAAAATCCCAAACAAATCCCTAAAAAAGTCCCCGGAAACTCCAAAAAAACCCCAAAACTGGGGGTTTGCGGGGTTTGTGAAAAAATGGGAATTTTGGGAGAGAAGAGGCCGGAAAACGGCTCTGAAATCCCCGACTTCAGCGCTCAGGAATGGTCGGATTTTTGGGATCAAAAAAATCCCAACAAATCCCTAAAAAATTCCCAAAACATTTTGCAACAAAAATCCCCAAAAAATCCCAATCAATCCTACCAAAAAAAAACTCATTAAAAAACCAGGGGAAAATCGAAATAAATTCCAAAAAAAACCCCAACAAATCCCCAAAAATTCCCAAAAAAATCTCTAAAAAATCCCAAAAAAATCTCTAAAAAATCCCCAAAAATTCCCAAAAAAATCTCTAAAAAATCTCTAACAAATCTCTAACAAATCCCCAAATCCCCGATATTTCCCCCGATCCTTTTGCCGGCTTTGCCCCATTCCCAGGCGTTCCTGGTGCTCAGTGACCTGCTGCTGCTGCTGGGCCCGGGGCTGCCCGAGCCGCGGCTGCGCCTGAGCCCGGAGCCGCCGCTGCCGGCGCAGCTGGGCATGGCCCTGCTGGACCTCGTGTTCCAGAACCTTCCGGAAGCCGAGCCCCAGGACCAGGGTGAGCGTGGGAATCGTTGGGGATTGATTGGGGGTTTTATTGGGATTTATTGAGGATTTATTGGGATTTTTATTGGGATTTATTGAGGATTTATTGGGATTTTTATTGGGATTTATTGAGGATTTATTGGGATTTTTTGGGGATTTTTTGGGGATTTATTGGGGATTTTTTGGGGATTTTTATTGGGGATTTTTATAGAATTTATTGGGGGTTGATTGGGGATTTATTGGGGATTTTTATAGAATTTATTGGGGATTGATTGGGGGTTTTTATAGAATTGATTGGGGATTGATTGGGGGTTTTTATAGAATTGATTGGGGATTTATTGGGATTTTTATTGGGATTTATTGAGGATTTATTGGGATTTTTTGGGGATTTTTTGGGGATTTTTTTGGGATTTATTGGGGATTTTTATTGGGGATTTTTACTGAGATTTATTGGGGATTTTTATTGGGATTTATTGGGGATTTATTGGGGATTTATTGGGATTTTTATTGGGGATTTATTGGGATTTTTATTGGGGATTTATTGGGATTTTTATTGGGATTTATTGGGGATTTATTGGGGATTTATTGGGGATTTATTGGGATTTTTATTGGGGATTTATTGGGGTTTATTGGGGATTTATTGGGATTTATTGGGATTTTTATTGGCATTTATTGGGATTTTTATTGGGGATTTATTGGGGATTTATTGGGGATTTATTGGGATTTTTATTGGGGATTTATTGGGGTTTATTGGGGATTTATTGGGATTTATTGGGATTTTTTGGGGATTTTTTGGGGAGCTGCCTGGGAAATTGGGAATTAAAAAAACAAATCCCACCACATTCCATTATTGCACCCGGTGATTTTGGAGCCGTTCTCCAGCCTTTCCTCCCCAAAATTCCCATTTTTTCACAAACCCCACCAACCCAAACCCCATCATTTTCATTCCCCATAATCCCTGGATCCCAAAATTCCCAAAATCCCACAAATCCAAGATCCCAAAAATTCTCCAAAATTCCCCAACATTTGATTATTGACCCCGGTGATTTTGGAGCCGTTTTCCAGCCTTTCCTCCCCCAAAATTCCCATTTTTTCCCACCCCAGTGACCCCAAACCCCCCAGGTTTTTTTCCCCCATAATCCAGGATCCCACAATTCCCAAAATCCCCAAAATTTCGTGCTCCAAGATCCCAAAAATTCCCAAAATTCCCCTAAAATCCCACAGCATTCGAGTGTCGAACCCGGTGATTCCGGAGCCGTTTTCCAGCCTTTCCTCCCCCAAAATTCCCATTTTTTCCCCTCCCGCTGACCCCAAACCCCCCAGTTTTTCCCCCCACAACCCAAATTCCCCCAAAACGCCCCAAATCCCGGGTTTCCCGTTGCAGCGGCGGCCGAGCTGCGGCTGCAGGAGCTGCAGGGGCGCCGCGCGCTGCTGGCCGCGTTCTGCCGCCTGGTGCTGCGCGGCGTGCTGGGGCTCGGCGCCGCCGCCGACGTCTTCAAGCACTACTGCAAGGTTTGGGGCGAATTCCCGGGGTTTGGGGGCATTCACGTTTGGGGCGAATTCCCGGGGTTTGGGGGCAATTCCCGGGGTTTGGGGCGAATTGCCGGGGTTTGGGGGCAATTCCCGGGGTTTGGGGAGAATTCACAGGATTTGGGGAGAATTCCCGGGGTTTGGGGCAATTCCCAGGGTTTGGGGAGAATTCACGGGGTTTGGGGCGAATTCCCGGGGTTTTGGGCAGTTCCTGGGGTTTATGGGATTTGGGGGGAATTTGTGAGGATTTTGGGAAGAATATCTGGGATTTTGGGGGGGAGTTCACACGGGTTTGGGCAATTCCTGAGTTTTGGGAGATTTGTGGGATTTTGGGGGAATTTATGGGGTTTTGGCCCTTCCCGGTTTTTCGGGGATTTCTGGGGCTCTGTAATTCCCGTTTTTCGGGCATTTCTGGGAATTCTGCCGTTCCCAGTTTGGGTGATTTTTGGGAATTCTGCCGTTCCCAGTTTTTCGGGGATTTTGGGGATTTCTGGGGCTCTGCCATTCCCGTTTTTGGGGATTTTGGGTGATTTGGGGAATTTTGCCATTCCCAGTTTTTCGGGGATTTCGGGCTTTTTGGGGCTCTGTAATTCCTGGTTTTGGGGATTTTTGGGAATTCTACCATTCCCGTTTTTGGGGATTTTGGGTGATTTTTGGGAATTCTGCCGTTCCCAGTTTTTCGGGGATTTCGGGGATTTGGGGTGATTTTTGGGATTTTTTCCATTCCCAGTTTTTCGGGGATTTCGGGGATTTGGGGTGATTTTTGGGATTTTTTCCATTCCCAGTTTTTCGGGGATTTCGGGGATTTTTGGGGCTCTGCCATTCCCGTTTTTGGGGATTTTGGGTGATTTTTGGGATTTTTCCGCTCGCAGTTTTTCAGGGATTTCGGGGATTTGGGGTGATTTTGGGTGATTTTTTCCGTTCCCAGTTTTTCGGGGATTTCGGGGATTTGGGGTGATTTTGGGATTTTTCCATTCCCAGTTTTTCGGGGATTTCGGGGATTTTGGGTGATTTTTGGGATTTTTCCGTTCCCAGTTTTTCAGGGATTTCGGGGATTTCGGGGATTTGGGGTGATTTTTGGGATTTTTGCCGTTCCCAGTTTTTCGGGATTTCGGGGATTTCGGGGATTTGGGGTGATTTATGGGATTTTTCCATTCCCAGTTTTTCGGGGATTTCGGGGATTTGGGGTGATTTTTGGGATTTTTCCATTCCCAGTTTTTCGGGGATTTCGGGGATTTCGGGGATTTGGGGTGATTTTTGGGATTTTTCCATTCCCAGTTTTTCGGGGATTTCGGGGACATCATCCGGGAGCTGCTGCGCCTGACGCGCGCCCTCGACCGCGGCCAATGGGCGCGCACGGTGCTGCTGAGCCTGCAGCAGGTGAGCCCCAAACCGGCGATTTCGGGCATTTCGGGCATTTTTGGGGATTTTCAGGGATTTTTGGGGATTTTCCCTCCGGTTTTGATCGACTTCTGACCGATTGCTTGGGAATTCTTTTTAAATTTTTTCTCTGAATTTCCCTGACTTTGGGGATTTTTTTGGGGAATTTCCCTGAATTCTGGGATTTTTTTTCCCATCTTCCCTCCGTTTTTGAGTGATTTTTGGGGAATTTTTTGGGGAATTTTTTTTGTGAATTTCCCTGACTTTGGGGAATATTTTTCTGAATTTCCCTGACTTTGGGAATTTTTTCTGAATTTCCCTGACTTTGGGGATTTTTTTCCCCCCTTTTCCCACCCTTTTTGATCGATTTTTGAGCGATTTCTTGAGGAACGTTTTTAGATTTTTTTCTGTGAATTTTCCTGAATTTTGGGATTTTTCCCTCCCTTTTTGAGCGATTTCTTGGGGAATGTTTTTAGTTTTTTTTTTTTTTTGTGAATTTTCCTGAATTCTGGGATTTTTTTCCCCATTTTCCCTCTGCTTTTGAGCGATTTTTGGGGAATTTTTGGGGGCAATTTTTTTGTGAATTTCCCTGACTTTGGGAATTTTTTCCCCCCTTTTCCCTCCGTTTTTGGTCGATTTTTGAGCGATTTCTTGGGGAATATTTTAGGTTTTTTTTTTGTTGCGAATTTTCCTGAATTCTGTGGTTTTCCCCCCATTTTCCCCAGCTGTTCACGGAGCTGCTGCTGCAGGAGGGCCCCGTGGCGCTGCGGGCGCTGCCCGAGTTCCAGGGCGTCCGCGAGCTCGGCCGGCGCCTGGCGCTGTTCTTCGGGCCGGGGCACGGCCGCGCCGCACGGGCTGCTGCGCCTGCACCGGTGAGAACGGGGAAAAAACGGGGGAAAATGGGCAAAAATGGGCAAAAACGGGGAATTGGGGCACGGCGGCCGCGCGCGCCGAGCTGCGCCTGCACCGGGAGAACGGGGAAAACACGGGGATTGGGCAAAATGGGCAAAAATGGGAATTGGGGAACGGCGGCCGCCACATGCTGCGCGCCTGCACCGGTGAGAACGGGGCAAAAACACGGGGAATTGGGCAAAAATGGGCAAAACGGGAATTAGCACGGCCCGCGCCCAGCTCTCTGCGCCTGCACCGGTGAGAACGGGGCAAAAACGGGAAAATGGGCAAAAATGGGCAAAAAACGGGGAAAAGCGGGCACGGCCGCGCCGCGCTGCTGCGCCTGCACCGGTGAGAACGGGGAAAAAACGGGGAAAAATGGGCAAAAATGGGAATTGGGGCACGGCCGCCCGCTGCTGCGCCTGCACCGGTAAAAACGGGGAAAAAACGGGCAAAAATGGGCAAAAACACGGGGAATTGGGCAAAAATGGGCAAAAACGGGGAATTGGGGCACGGCCGCGCTGCGCTGCTGCGCCTGCACCGGTGAGAACGGGCAAAAACGGGGGAAAATGGGCAAAAACACGGGGGAATTGGGCAAAAACGGGGGAAAATGGGCATTTGGGGCCGGGGCCGCGCTGCGCTGCTGCGCCTGCACCGGTAAACACGGGGCAAAAATGGGCAAAAACACAGGAAATTGGGCAAAAATGGGAATTGGGGATCTGGGCTGCACCGCACTGCTGCGCCTGCACCGGTGAAAATGGGGGAAAAATGGGGGAAAAATGGGGATTTGGGGAAAATGGGAGTTTGGGGGGAAATGGGGTCTGGGGGGAAAACGGGGATTTGGGGAAAAAAATTGAATTTTGGGACCAAAAAATGGGAATTTTGGGGGGGAAATGGGGATTTTGGGGGAGAAGGGGGGAGTTTGGGGAGGAACGGGAGTTTGGGGACATTTGAGCTGCTTTGGGGTGGTTTTGGTGCGTTTTGGGGGAACTTTGGGGCCTTCCGCTGGATTTGGGAGATTTGGGTGGAATTTGGTTCATTTTGGGCTCTTTTGGGACGACTGTGGTGGGTTTGGACGGGCTCGGGGTGGATTTTGGGTGGGATTTTGCTCAGTTCTGGTGAACCTCGAGGTGATTTTTGGTTCGTTTTGAGTGAATTTTGGGTCATTTTGTGTCGTTTCCCTCCCTGCCCAGGGAGGGGATCGAGTTCTCGCTGCAGGAGCCCCCGGGAATTTCGGGGATTTCGGGAATTTCGGGAATTTCGGGGCGGCTCCCCCTGAATTTGCCGTTCCTGGAGGTTCTGAGCGAATTCTCCCCGCGGCTGCTGCGCCCCGAGCGCGGCCTCGTGTGAGCGCTTTGGGGCCAATTCCGGGCAATTCGGGGAATCCGGGGGGAAACGAAGGGAAAAACCCGGGGGGAAATGTGGGGGAAAACCTGGAGGAAAAATTCGGGGGAAATTCAGGGAAAGTTGGGGAGATCTGGTGGAAATTTGGAGGGAATTTGGGGAAATTCGCGGGAAATTTGGGGAAAATTCGCGGATTTGTTGGAGGGAATTGGAAAATTCGGGGATTTGGAGGAGATTTGGGGGAATTTTGGGAATTCTGGGGGGTTTGGGTGGAAAATTTGGGGATTTAGGGGGGTTTGGGTGGATTTTGGGGGAAAACCTGGGGGTTTTGGGTGGGTCTGGGGCCACATTTTGGGGCTGATTCTGGGGTCAATATTTGGAATTTCGGGGTGGTTTTGGGCTGATTTTGGGTGGATATTTGGAATTTTTGGGCTGACTTTTGGTTTCGATATTTTAAATTTTTGGGCTGATTTCGGCGTGGTTTTTGGGCTGAGTTTTGGGGTCAATATTTGGAATTTTCGGGTCGGTAATTTGAATTTTGGGTGTTTTTACCCCAGGCTGGCGCTGCTGGAGCGGACGTGCCGGGAGCGGGGGCTGGGCGCGGATTTTGGGGCGGATTTGGGCGATTTTGGGGCTCCCCTGCGCTGCTACCGCCGCTCCCTGAGCCCCCCCCAGAGCCCCCCGGGGCCCCCCCGACCCAAGAGAGCCCGGAGCCTCGGTGAGCCCCGGATTGGGGCGAGAACGCGGGAATTCGGGAAAATCCCAAACTGCGGGGCGAAATCCGGAGTTTTGGGCAGAAAAACCTGAATTTTGGGGAAAAAAAAATCTGAAATTTGAGGCAAAAAAATTTGGGGGCATTTTCTGAATTTTGGGGTGATAAAAAAATCTGAATTTTGGGTGAAAAAAATCTGATTTTGGGGCGGCAAAAATCTGAAATTTGGAGGAAAAGGCAAAGTTTTGGGGAGTAAAATCTTAATCTGGGGTGGGGGGGGGGAAATCTGAATTTTGGGTGAAAAAAAATCCCGTTTTTGCGGGGCAAAAAATCCAAAATCTGGGGAAAAATTTTTGGGGGAGGAAAAAGGAAATTTGGGGGGTGGAAATCTGAATTTTGGGGGCGAAAATCTGAATATTGTGAAAAAAAATCTGGGTAGGGAAAAACCCTCAAATTTTACGTAAAAACCCCCAAATTTTGCGTTAAAATTCCTCAAATTTTGCATAAAAAACCCCAAATTTTGGGTAAAAAAACCCCACAAATTTTGCATAAAAAACGCCAAATTTTGGGTAAAAATACCCCTCAAGTTTTGCATTAAAGCCCCTGATTTTGGGGTTAAAAAGTGCGGTTTTGGTTCAGAAGCGGAATCCGCAGCCCCGCCCGGCTCCAGCCCGTGGCCGCCCAGCCCCGCCCTGACCTCGACCGCGCTGCGGGGGGGGCCCCGGCCCCGCCCCTCCCCCCACCTGCCCAGGTACGGCCCCTCCCCCGCCCCGAACAACCCGGTTTGGGGGAAAACCCCAAAAACCCCAAATTTGGGGGGAAAACCCCAAAAATCCCAAATTCTGGGGGAGAAAACCCCCGAAATCCCAAATTCTGGGGGAGAAAACCCCAAAAAATCCCAAATTCTGGGGGAGAAAACCCCAAAAATCCCAAATTCTGGGGGAGAAAACCCCAAAAATCCCAAATTCGGGGGGAGAAAACCCCAAAAATCCCAAATTCGGGGGGAAAACCCCAAAAAATCCCGAATTCTGGGGGAGAAAACCCCAGAAACCCCAAATTTGGGGGGAAAACCCCCGAAATCCCAAATTCTGGGGGAGAAAACCCCAAAAATCCCAAATTCGGGGGGAAAACCCCAAAAAATCCCGAATTTTGGTTTTTTTCCACCCCCCAGCAGCGAATCCAGGAGGACCTGGGAGTCCCGGTGAGGAAAATTTGGGGATTTTGGGGGGAAATTTGGGGATTTTTGGGGGGGAAATTTGGGATTTTTGGGGGGGAAATTTGGGATTTGGGAGGGGAATTCAGGGAGATTTTGGGGGGATTTGGGATTTTAGGGAGGAACTTGGGGTTTTGGGGGGAAAATTTGGGGATTTTTGGGAGAAATTTGGGAGATTTTGGGGGAAATTTTGGGTTTTGGGGAGGAGATTGTGGGAGGATTTTGGATCTGGGGGGGTTGGCGAGGAGATTTGGGGATTTTGGGGGTCCCTGAGGGGAATTTTTGGTGCATTTGGGGGATTTGGGGTGAATTTGGGGGATTTTGGGTTTTTTCACCCTCCCTTCCCCCAGCCTGAGCCTGATGGAGGAAGAGGAGGAGGAGGAGGAGGAGGAGACCCCGAACAGCCCCAGGGTGAGACCCCAAAAAACCCCAAAACCCCCCAAAATTTGGGGCAAAAAACCCCAAAAATTTCGGAAAAAACCTCAAAATTTGGGGAATTCTCCCCAAAAATCTTCAGGGATCTCCCCAGACCCCCCTGGAGCAGCCCCGGGACCTTTTTGGCTCCTCCAGCCTCGAATTCCAGGTGAGATTTTGGGGATTTTTGGGATTCCCCCAAACTTTGGCTCCTCCCCCATTAAAAATGAACATTTTGGGGTAAATTTTGGGATTTTTTTGGGGTTTTATTCCCAAAATTTTGGGGTTTTCACCCCCAGAATCTCTGAGGATGAAACCCCAAAATTTTCCTTGTGTGTTTTGCTCATTTTTGGGTTTTTTTTACCCCAAATTTGGGTCCCAACAATTAAAAAAATCCCAAAATTCTGATGGTTTTGGCCATTTTTTGGGCGGATTTGGGGAATATTTTGTGTTTATCCCAAAGATTTTGGGGTTTTTCCTCCTCTCTTCTCTTCCCAGACTTTCTGAAGACAGAATTCCAAATTTCCCTCGGAGTTCATTTCCCATTTTTTGGAGTTTTCAGCCCAAAATTTCTGATTTTTTCCCAGTTCAAATTCCAAAACGGAGATTTTTGGGCCATTTTTTGGGGAATTTTTGGGATTTATCCCAAATATTTTGGGGTTCCCACCCCTTTATCTCCCTCCCGATTTTCTGGGAATGGAGTCCCAAAATTCCCCTCCCCAGGTTTTTCCCATTTTTTGCCGTTTTCACCCCAAATTTCCCCCAATAAAAAAACTGCAACAGCTCCTTCGTTTCTGGACTCGTTTCTTTGGGAATTCCGCTGGAATTTTGAGATCTTTTCCCAAAACTTCGGGTTTCCCACCCTCCCTCCTCTTTCTTTACTTTCTGACCTCAGAATCCTGAATTTTCCACCCCTTTTTCCCCCATTTTCTCCCCAAAATCCCCCAATAAAATCACCGAAACCCCCTTTGTTTCTGGGCCATTTTTGGGGGAAATTTCCCTGGAATTTCTTGGGAATTTCGGAGTCTTGTCCCAAAGATTTTGGGCTTCTTCTCTTCCCTCCCTATTTTAGGAGCAGAATCCCAAATTTTCCAGCCCCTTTTTTTCCCTGTTTTCCCCCAATAAAAACGCCGACACTTCTGTCATTTCTGGGACGTTTTTTGGGGGAATTTCTTGGGAATTTCGGGCTCTTTCCCCAAATATTTTGGGTTTCTTCTCTTCCCCTATTTTGGGAACAGAATCCCGAATTTTCCACCCCTTTTTTTCCCCTTTTTCCCCCCTTTTTTCCCTGCTTTCCCCCCAATAAAAACACCGACACTTCCGTCGTTTCCGGGCCGTTTTTTGGGGGAAATTCCGTGGAATTTCTGTGGAATTTCTCTGGGATTTCTCTGGATTTCTGTGGAATTTCTCTGGGATTTCTCTGGGATTCCTGAGGGATTTTTGTGGGATTCCTGTGGCAATTTCTCTGGATTTCTCTGCGGTTCCTCGGTGGCTCCCGCGGGGTTCCGGAAGGTTCTCAGAGGCGCAGCACGTACGAGTCGCTGTGGCTCAGGTAGCGCACCCAGCGCTGCCCCGGCGGCCCCGAGAGCCGCAGGAAGCGCACGCGCAGCCCCGAGCACGAATGGGCCGGGAGCTCGAAGGAGCCGTGGGCAGGGCCCAGCTCCAGGCGCCAGCTCGGGCCCAGAACCGGCACCTCCAGCTGCAACGGCAGTTCCAGAATCAGCTGGGAATTTGGGGAATTTTTCGGAAATTTTTTGGGAATTTTTTGGCCATTTTCCGGCAATTTTTTGTGATTTTTTGGGATTTTTTTTGTGATTTTTTTGGGATTTATTGTGATTTTTTGGGGGAATTTTGGGCTTTTTTTTTTTAGGATATCTAGGGTATTTGGGGATTTTTTTGAGGGATTATTTGGGGTTTTTTTGCCAATTTTTCCGGAATTTTTTGGTGATTTTTTGGGATTTTTTTGGCGATTTTTCGGCAATTTTTCGGGGATTTTTTGTGATTTTTTAAGTGATTTCTTGGTGATTTATTTTGATTTTATGGAGAGTTTTGGGGAGGTTTTTGGGGATATATAATGTATTTTGGGTTTGGGGGAATTTTTTGGGAATTGGCGATTTTTCAGCAATTTTCTGGGATTTTTCCGGCGAATTTTTGGGATTTTTTTAGTGATTTTTTGGTGATTTATTATGATTTTTTGGGGGAATTTAGGGGGTAGGTTTTGGGATATTTATGTATTTTGGGTTTGGGGGAATTTTGGGGGGATTTTTGAGAGATTTTTGGGTTTTTTTTTTTTGGGGCATTCTGACCTTGAAGAGGGCGGAGAGCTGGGAGCCGCCCCTGGATTTTGGGGATTTTTTTGGGGATTTTTCTTGGAATTTTTGGAGGATTTTTGGGGGGATTTCCGTGGGGATTTTGGGATAAATTTGGGATAAATTTGGGAATTTTTGGGGGGGATTCTGACCTTGAAGAGGGCGGAGAGCTGGGAGCCGCCCTGCATTTTGGGGATGTCCCAGCGGATGCTGCGCGAGCTCAGCTCCAGCTCGGCCGCCTGGTCGGGGCTGCTCAGCTCCTGCGAGAGGCTGGGGGCGAAACGGGGATGGGAGAGCAAAATCCCCACCCCAAACCCCAAAATTCCCACCCCAAACCCCAAAATTCCACCCCAAACTCCGAAATCCCAAAAACCCCCTCGAGGTTCCCAAAAAAATCCGCTTCGAAATCGCTCAGAATTCACCCAAAACCCTTCAAAAAAATCACCCAAAATCCCCAAAAATTCCTTCGGATTCCCCCCCAAAATTTGGGATTCTTTCCCAAAATTCCTAAAATCCCCAAAAATCCCCTCGTGGTTCCCAAAAAAGCCCGCTCCAATATCTCTGAAAATTCACCCCAAATCCCTCAAATTCCATCGGATTCCGCCCCAAAATTTGGGATTCGATCCTAAAATTCCCCCTGATCCCACAATTCCCCCTCAAATCACCAAAATTCCACCAAAATCTCTCAAAATTCCCAAAAATTCCAAAAAAATTCCCCAAATTCCCCAAAATTCCCCACCTGGAGACGCCTTTGGGCACCGGGAGCTGCAGGCGGACGTTGACGGCGTGGCTGCGATTTGGGGAGGAATTTGGGAATTTTGGGGAAATTTGGGGATTTTGGGGAGGAATTTGGGGATTTTGGGGAAATTTGGGAATTTTGGGGAAATTTGGGAATTTTGGGAGTCCCAGGTGGCTGAAAACTCCAGGACTCTCCCAAAAATTCCCAAATTTCCCCCAAATTTCACCTTTTTGGGGGGAGGTCGCAGCGGAGCTTCAGGTAAAGGCGGATCCTGGGGGAAAAAGGCAAAAATTGGGAGAAATCCCTAAAAACTGGGAAAAAAAGCCCAAAAAATCACCAAAAAATCACAAAAAATGACTGAAGACCCAGAAAAAAAATACCAAAAGAATCCCTGAAAATGACCCCAAAAATCCTCCAAAAATAAAATCATTTAAAAATCACCCAAAAATCCTGAAAAAATCCCAAAAAATACCAAAAACATTAAAAAAAAATCCTAAAAAATTCATTTAAAAATCCTACAAAAACAGAAAAAAATTCCCCAAACATCCCAAAAAACCCACAAAAAAATTCACCAAAAAATCGCTAAAAGTCATCCCAAAAAATCGCCAAAAAGTCCCCAAAAATAAAGAAAAAAATCCCAAAAAACCCAGAAAAAATCCTAAAAAAAACCAAACGACAAAATTCCCCCAAAAATCCCAAATAACCCAGAAAAAACAAATCTCAAAAAATCCCAAAAAATCCCCAAAAAACAAACAAAAAAAAATCCTAAAAAAACTGCAAAAAACCTCCTAAAAATCTCAAATAACCCAGAAAAAAAATCTCAAAA
Organism: Camarhynchus parvulus; assembly: GCF_901933205.1. Taxonomy (NCBI): domain Eukaryota; kingdom Metazoa; phylum Chordata; class Aves; order Passeriformes; family Thraupidae; genus Camarhynchus; species Camarhynchus parvulus. Next base: position 128,889 of record NW_022148501.1, on the reverse strand, counting down.
AAATCCCCGAAAAACCAGAAAAAAATCTCAAACCCCCCCCCAAAAAATCCCCCAGAAACCAGAAAAAATCTCAAACAGAAAACCAAAAAATCCCCCAAAAAAACAGAAAAAAATATCAAAAAAATCCAAAAAAACTCTGAAAAAAATCCTAAAAAAATTCCAAAAAATCCCCCCAAAATTCCAGAAAATCCCCAAAAATTAAAAAAAAAACCCCACAGAAAAAATCCTAAAAAAAAAACCAAACAAAAAAATCCCCCTAAAATCCCAAATAATCCAGAAATAAAATCTCAAAAAATCCCAAAAAATCCCCAAAAAACTCAGAAAAAATCCTAAAAAAACCTGCAAAAAACCTCCTAAAAATCTCAAATAACCCAGAAAAAAAATCTCAAAAAAATCCCCCAAAACCCAGAAAAAAATCTCAAACCGCCCCCCCAAAAAATCCCCCAGAAACCAGAAAAAAATCTCAATAAAATCCCAAAAAACTCCGAAAAAAATCCTAAAAAAACTCCAAAAAATCTCCCAAAGATCCCAATTAAAAATCCAGAAAAAAGCCCTAAAAATCCCCCAAAAATCCCCCTAAAACCCAGAAAGTAATTGCAAAAAAATTCCCCAGAATTCCCCAAAATCCACCTGCCCGTGGGCTCGGTGTCCAGGGAGGGGAAGAGGCGGAAGGGCAGCGGGGCCGGCAGCTCGTCCATCACCTGGTACTGCATCAGCGTCATCTGCGGAGAAAAAACCCAAAATATCCTCAATTATCCCAGAAATATCCCAAAATATTCCAAACCCCCAAATCCCAGCTTTGCCCCACAAAAAATCCCCTTAAAATTCCCTTTTTCCATGAGAAAAAACCTCATTTTTTCCTCAAAAATACCCCCAAAATCCCGTTTTTTACCCTTTTTTTTCCGCCCCAAAAATCCCACTCTTCCCCCCAAAAATTGCCTTAAAATCCTGTTTTTCCCCTTAAAAAAATCCCCTAAAAATTCCCTTTTACCCCCCTCAAAAATCCCATTTTTTCCCCTTAAAAAAAAATCCCTGCCAAATCCCAGATTTTTCGCCCAAAAATCCCATTTTTGCCACCAAAATCTCCTTTTCTTTTTTACCCTTAGGATTCCCTTTTTCCCCCAAAAAATCCCATTTCCCCGCCAAAAAAATCCCCTTAAAATTTCCTTTTTCCCTCCTTAAAATTCCCTTTTCCCCCTCCAAAAAAACCCCATTTTTCCCCCCCAAAATTCCCATTTTCCCCTCATTTTTTCCCCTTAAAATTTTCTTTTTTTAGCTCCTAAAATTCCCATTTTCCCCCCATTTTTTCCCCTTAAAGTTTTCATTTTCCCCCCCATCCTTTCCTCTTAAAATTTTCATTTTTCCCCCTTAATATTCCCATTTTTCGCCAGTTTTTTCCCCTTAAAATTTTCATTTTTTCCCCCATTTTTTCCCCTTGAAATTTTCTTTTTCCCCCAAAAATTCCCATTTCCCCCCCATTTTTCCCCCTAAAATTCCCATTTTTCCCTCCAAAATTCCCATTTTCCCCCTAAAATTCCCATTTTCCCCCCTAAAATTCCCATTTTCCCCCCCTAAAATTCCCATTTTTTGCCCATTTTTCGCCCCGTTTTTTCCCCGAACTCCCCGATATCCCGGATTTTCCCCAATTCCCGTTTTTCCGCCCCGATTTCACCTCCCCGGGGTTGGGGGTGACCCTGAGCACGCGGCCGCTGCCGAACTCGTCGAGGCGCACGGAGCTGTGGAACCAAACCTCGTCCGCCCGCACCGGCGCGCCGTAGCCTGGAACGTTCCGGAAAATCCCCAAATTCCCCGAAATTCCACAAAATTCCACAAAATTCCACAAAATTCCCCAAAATTCCCCAAAATTCCCAATTCCGGGCATCTCGGGGGGGTTTGGGGTGTTCAAAGTGGGGTTTTAGGGGGAAAAAAGGGAGAAAAAAGGGAAATAAAAGGGAATTTTGGAGGGGTTTGAGAGGCGATGGGAAAATGGGAGAATTTGGGGAATTCTGGAAAACTTCTGGGAGATCTGAGGGGGTTTGGGGTGGGGGGTTTTAGGGGAAAAAAACGGAATTTTGGGGGATGAAAAAGGGTTTGAGATGTGATGGGAGAGGAAAAAGAAAAACAGGGAAAATTTGGGAATTCTGGAAAATTCCAGAGAATTCTGGGCGATTCGGGGATGCCGAGGGGGTTTTGGGGCGTTCGAAGCGGATTTTTAGGGGGAAAAATGGGGGGGAAATGGAATTTTGGGGTTAAAAAAGGTTTAAAAAGGAATGGGAAGAGGGGGGAAATGGGAATTTTTGGGGAAAATCCAGGAATTATGGAAAATTCTGGGAAATTTTGGGGGGTGCTGAGGGGGTTTTGGGGCGTTTGAAGTGGATTTTTAGGGGGAAAAGATGGGAAAAGGAATTTTGGGGAGTAAAATGGGATTTGGAAGGCGATGGGAAGGGAAAACGGAGGATTTTGAGGGAAAGTTTGGGATTTTTTGGGCGAATTTTGGGAGAAATTCGGGGAAATTAAAGGGGATTTTCTGAGGTAAAAGGGTCCTGGAAGGGGAATAAAGGGCGGGAAAAGGGAATTTGGGAGCATTTTGAAGGAATTTTGAGGAGAATTTGGGGAATTTTGGGGGTTTGGGGTCCTGGGGAAGATTTTGGGGTCCCCAATAATTTTGGGGGGGGTCTCACCCCTCAGCTCGGATTTTCCCACACAAAATTCCTCCGTGAGGCCGATCCGCAGCTCTGGGGGGACAGAGGGGGCTCAGGGACCCCCAAACCCACCCGGGACCCCCCCAAAAATCCACCCAAGACCCCCCAAAAAATTTTTGGAACTCCCCAAACCCCCAAATTCCCTCAGAATCCCCAAAATTCCCTCAAAATCCCCAAAATTCCCTCAAAATCCCCCCAAATTCCCTTTCCCGCCTTTTTTTCCCCTTCCAGGACCCTTCGGCCCTCACGAAATTCCCTTTAATTCTCCCTAAAATTCCTCCAAATCCGCACAAATTCCCCCAAAATTCTGGGGAATTCCTCAACTCTCCTCCCAAACTCTCCATAATCTGAATTCCCCCCCCAAAAAAAATTGGATTTTCTACCTCAAAATTCAATTTTTCCTCCCCAAAAATTTGGATTTTCTGCCTCAAAATTGGATTATTTTTCCCTCCCAAAATCAGATTCTTTTCCCCCCAAAATTTTATTTTTCTCCCCCCATTTTTTTCAGGCACCCCCTGTAAATTCCAGAGCCCCCAAAAAAGCCTCAAATTTCCCCAAATTTCCCCAAAATTCCCCCAAATTTGGGATTTACCTGTGCAGGGGGGCAGGTAGGATTTGAGGCGGATCTCGCCCTGCACGTCGACCTTCAGGGGGGTGCCCTGCCCCAAAAATCGGAATTTTGGGTTTTTTTGGGGTGAAAAACCCAAATTTGGGGTCGGTTTTTGGAATTTTTGGTGTTTTGGAGGTTTTTTGGGGGTTTTTTGGGGGGGTTTTTGGGGCTCACGTTGGCGGCGATGACGACCGAGAGGCGCTCGAGGACGTCCACGAACACCTCGGACTTGAGCGGCTGCAGAGAGGTTGGGGTGAAATTGGGAATTTTTAGGTGATTTTTGGGATTTTTGGAGATTATTTTGGGGGATTTTTTTGGAAATTTTTTGAGATTTTTGGGGGTAATTTTTGTGAATTTTTGGGGGGATTTTTGGGGCAATATTTGGATTTTTTGGGGAATTTTTTTTTTTGGAGGTGGGGAATTTTTTGAGATGTTTTGGGGATTTTGAGGGGATTTTGGGGGGGATTTTTTAGGATTTTGGGGGGATTTTTGAGATAATTTTTTGGAGAATTTTCATGGAATTATGGGTGGATTGATTTTTTTATTTTCGGGGGATTTTTCGCAGATTTCTTGGGGAGTTTTTTGGGGAGTTTGGGGGATCTTTTTTTTTATTTTTGGGGGGACTTTTTTTATTTTTTCGGCGATTTTCTGAGGAATTTTTTGGGATTTCTGGGGAATTTTTAAGGGGGAGGGATTTTTGGGGGATTTTTTTTTCTATTTTCAGGGCGATTCTTAGGGGGATTTATTTGGATTTTTTGGGGGATTTTGGGGGGATTTTTGGAGGATTTTTCATGGAATTATGGGGATTTTTTGGGGGGTTTCTGGGGAATTTTTGGGGGGGATTTTTTTCTATTTTCGGGGCGATTTTTAGGGGGATTTATTCGGATTTTTGGGGGGATTTTGGGGGGGATTTTTCATGGAATTATGGGGTTTTTTCGAGGATTTCGGGAATTTGGGGAATTTTGGGATTTCGGCTCCCACCTGGTCCCCCCGGGGCGGGGGGAGGGGTCTGGTGGCCGCGCCCCCCGGCACCACCCGGCTCTGCTGCGTCTCCGCCCCGAACTGCAAAACACCAAAAACGGGAATTTTCCAGGAATTCTCTTTTTTTTCCAGGAATTTTCTTTTTCCCAGGAATTTTGGGGGTTTTTCCCTGGGAATGTGGGGGTTTTTTTCCAAAATTTTTCAGGTTTTTCCCGGGAATTTGGGGGTTTTTTCCCCGGAATTTTGGAGGGTTTTCCCTGGAATTTTGAGGTTTTTTCCCAGGAATTTTGGGGTTTTTTTCCCCGGAATTTTGGGGGGTTTTTTCCCAGGAATTTTGGGGTTTTCTCCCAGAAATTTCAGGATTTTTCCCAGGAATTTGGGGATTTTTTTCCCAGGAATTTTGGGGATTTTTTTCCCAGGAATTTCGGGGTTTTTTCCCAGGAATTTCGGGGTTTTTTTCCCAGGAATTTTGGTGTTTTCTCCCAGGAATTTTGGTGTTTTTTTTCCTGGGAATTTTGGGGTTTTCTCCCAGGAATTTTGGGTTTTTTTCCCAGAAAGTTTGAGTTTTTTCCCAGGAATTTGGGTTTTTTTCCCCAAAATGGGGTTTTTGGGGGGTTTGGGCACCCACCAGCCCCACAGAGCCCAGATCCAGCAGGCTGAAGGGTTTGGGGGCCTCGGGCTCCGACTGCACCAGGCTCCGCAGCACCTCGGGGCTCGTGGTCTGGATGTGCCCGAAGTCCTGGAATCGGGGCAAAATCCGGGCATTCTGGGGAAAATCTGCCATTTGGGGGGGTCGGGGGGGAAAATCGGGGGATTTGGGGGCAAAATCTGGGAATTTGGGGGTGATTTGGGGGCAAAATCTGGGAATTTGGGGGCAAAATCCTGGAATTTGGGGCATTTTAGGGCAAAATCGGGGAATTTTGGGGTAGAATCTGGGAATTTGGGAGATTTTTGGGGCAAAATCTCTGAATTCGAGGGTAAAATCTGGGAACGTGGGGGCAAAATCCTGGACTTTGGTGCAAAATCTGGGGATTTTGGGTAAAATCCGGGAAATTCGGACAATTCAGAGGAATTTTGGGGGGACTTTGAGGGATTTGAGGGACATCCCAGTTGCTCCCAGTTACCACCAGTTCCTCCAGCAGCTCCCCCACCAGCCCCAGGTTCATTCCCAGGCTCTTCTCGTTCAGGGGGCCACAGAAATCCCGGAGCAGCGTCACCAGCCTGGCGACCCAAAATCCCCAAAATTCAGCCCAAAACCCAGCTCAAAATCCCTGAAATCCAGCCCAAAATCCTTGAAATTCAGCCCAAAACCCAGCTCAAAATCCCTGAAATTCAGCCCAAAACCCAGCTCAAAATGCCCCAAATTCAGCCCAAAATTCAGCCCAAATTCCAGCCCAAAATCCCCCAAATTCAGCCTGAAACCCAGCCCGAAATCCAGCCCAAAATCCCCAAAACCCAGCCCAAAATCCTTGAAATCCAGCCCAAATTCCCCGAAATTCAGCCCAAATTCCAGCCTAAAATCCCTGAAATCCAGCCCGAAATTCAGCCCAAAATCCAGCCCAACCATTCCCAAAAATGTCAGAAAAAAAAATCCCCAAAATCCCGGGGAAAGAAATCACAAAAATCTCAGGAAAAGATTCCTGAAAATTCCTGAAAAAATTCCCAGAAAAAAAAAAAAATCCCAGCAAAAAATTCCCAAAAATCTCAGGAAAAAAATTCACCAAAATGCCAGCAAAAATTCCTGAAAAAAATCCCAGAAAAAATTGGACCCCGCGCCCAAATCCTTTAAAAATCCCTTGAAATTTCCTACAAATGGAAGAAAAAATCCGCCCCAAAATCTCTTTAAAATTACACCAAAAATCGTCAAAATCTTCCCTAAAATAACCCCTAAAAAATCCCAGAAAATTCCCCAAAAATCCTCTGAAAATATTGCTAAAAATGAAGACAAAAATCTCCTTAAGATCCCTAAAAAATTCCTTTAAAAATCACCAAAAATCAGGTAAAAAATCAGAAAAAAATCAGAAAAAAAATCAGAACAAATCACAAAACATCAGAAAAAAAATCACAAAAAATCATAGAAAAGTCCCAAAAAATCACAGAAAAATTCCCAAAATTCGCCCAACCCCTCCAGGACCCCGCAGTCCCCAAAATGCCCGGGATTTGGGGTTTACCTGTTGAGGAACTCGATGATGGTGAAGGGGGAGGCGTCGCCCTCGGTGGTGGCCCCGAAGAAGAGCCCCCCGTGCCTGACGTGGGCAAAGTGGAGCCCCCCGAGGGTCTGGGGGCACCAAACTCCTCAGGAACCCCCCAAAAACCCCACAATCCACCCCAAAAATACCCAAATCCTCACAATTCCCGTGGGATTCCATAAGAATTTACCCAAAATCCCCTCAAAATTCACCCAAACTCCACCCCAAATTCCTCAAAATTCACCCCAAATCCCCTCAAAACCCTTCCAGGACTCTGCAAATTTCCCCCCGGACCCCAAAAAACCCCCAAATCCCAAAAAATCCCCTAAAATTTCCCCAAATCCCCTCAGAAATAACCCAAATCCCCTCAAAACTTCCCCAGAAATCCCCTCAAAATGCCCCAAAACCCTGCCCCAAACCCCTCCAGGACCCCAGAAATCCTCAAATCCCAAAAACATCCCCAAATTCTCACAAAATCCCCTCAGAAATCCACCCCAAAACGCCCCCCAAATCCCCCCAAAATCCCCTCAAAACCCCCCCCAAACCCCTCCAGGACCCCCCAAAATCCACCCAAAAACCTTCAAATCCCCCAACTCTCCCAAAAATCTCCCAATTTCTCCCCAAATCCCCTCAAATTCTTCTTGAAACTTCCCAAAATCCCCCCAAATCCAAATGATCTCAAAATCCCTTCAGAACCCCAAAATCCCCTCAGAAACACCCCAAAAATCCCCTCAAACCACAAACCCCCAAATTGTTCTAAAACCCCCAAAAACCCCCAAATCCCCCAAAAATCCCCCAACCAAATTATCCAATCCCTCAAATCCCCCAAAATCCCCTCAAATTCTTCTCGAAACCCCCCAAATCCCCTCAAAAATCCCCCCAAACGGCCCAAATTATCTCAAAATCCCCTCAAATCCCCTCAGAAGGCCCCGGTCCCCCCGGCTGCCGGAACCCTCGGCGCCGGGCCCCGGACGCACCACGAACACCGGGGGCTGCTCCCCGCGCGCGGCCGCGACCCCGCGCCGGAACAGCTCCGTGACGTCACGCGGCGCGCGGGGGGGGTCCCCGCGGACTGAGGGGGGGGGGTCAGGGAAATTCGGGGGGAATTTGGGGGGATTTGGGGGATCTGGGGGGATTTGGGGGGTCCTGAGGGGGTTCTGGGGGTCCTGAGGAGGTCAGGGAAATTTGGGGGGTTTGGGGGGGTCCTGGGGGAATTTGGGGGGAATTTGGGGGGTCCTGAGGGGGTTCTGGGGGGTTTAGGGGGAATTTGGGGGGTTCTGGCGGGGGGTCAAGGAAATTCGGGGGGAATTTGGGGAAAATTGTGGGGGATTGGGGGAATTTGGGGGGTCCTGGGGGGTTTGGGGAGGGTTTGAGGGGTGTTGGGGGGGGTCAGGAAAAATTGGGGGAAATTTGGGGGGTTTGGGGGAATTTGTGGGGGGGGTTGGGGGGATTTGGGGGTTTGGGGGATTCTGGGGGGGCAGGGAAATTTGGGAGGAATTTGGGGGGATTGAGGAAATTTGGGGGTCCTGAGGGAGTTTGGCGGGATTTGAGGGTCCTGAGAGGGGTAAGAGGGGTCTGAAGGGGTCCCGGGGCGGATTTTGGGGTCCCGGGGCGGATTTTGGGGTGATTTGGGGCTATTTTGGAGGATACAGTCCCTGTGGATCAGGGGGTCCCCCTTGGAGCTGAGGATGAAGAGCTGGGAAAGCATCTGAGTGGGGAGGGGAGAAAACGGGATCAGAAACCCTCAAATTTCCCCAAAATTCCCCCAAATCTCCCAAAATCCCCCCAAAACTGAGCCCGCCCCAAATCTGAACCCGCCCAAAACGGAGCCCCTCTCAGAGCTGAGCCCCCCCAACCCCTGATGCCCCCGAGCCCCCCCAACCCCTCCCCGCCCCCCAAAATCCCCTCAGGATCCCCCAGAAAACCCCAAAATCCGCCCCAAAAAGCGACGCCGCCCCTTTAAGAGGGGGCGTGGCCAAGCCCCCCCCCCCCCGGGCCCCCCGAACCTCCGGGCCGGTTCCCGCCGCCGCCGCGCGCGCGGCTCCGCCCACTGCGGGCGCGGCCTCGTCGCACGTGGGCACCGACTCGCCTTCCTATTGGCTGATCTATGCCCGCCTCCGCGCGTCCTCTGTTGTGATTGGTCGGCGCTGTTGCCCGGCGGAAGGTGGGCCCTGCGTTTTGATTGGCTGCCCGGCCGTCAGGTGGTTGCCGGTTTTTCGCGCCACTCGCCGTGAGGGGAAGGCGGTGGCGGGAAAAGGGGGGAGCGACCGTGAGGGGAAAGTCGCGATCGTGAGGGGAAAATCGCGACAGGGAATCGCGACAGGAGCGGCCCCGCCATGGCCCCGCGCGACTACGACAGCGAGAAAGGTTTGGGGCCGGTGGGGGGCGCCGGGACTCCGTTATTGACCCTTTATTGATCCGCTATCGGGACCCTCCCCGGTTATCCGGACATTGTCGCGATATTGCGATTTTTGCTGCCGTGTCTGAGCCTCCCCTCTCGGTGTCTGTTTTCCCCTCAGAGAAAGCGAAGCGATTTTTTCAGGAGTTTTACCGGGATGGACCCGACGGGCACAAGGAATTCCCGTACCGGGAGCAGCTGGTGAGGGCCGGCACCCCCAAATTGACCCGAAATCTCCGAAAATCCCCGAAAATCCCTCACATTCCATCCTGAACCCCCCAAATTTCTCTAAATCTCCTCCCATCACCCTAAATCCCACCCCGAATCCCCTCCCACTTCCTCAAACCCACCCCAATCCTCTTCCCACCCCTCACACCCCCAAAATTCAACGCAAAACTCCTTTTTTAATAACACAAAATCTCTCCCCACTACCCCAGATCCTCCACAAACCCCCTCAAATGCCCCCAAACCCTTTCCAGCCTCCCCAAAATCCCCCCAAATCCCCCTGAACTCCCTCTCACCTACTCTAAATCTCCCCAGATCCTCCCCAAACTCCTTCAAATCATCTCAAACCCTTTCCAGCTTCCCCAAATCCACCCAAACCCCCTCATTTCACCTGCAAATCCCCATTTTTATCCCCAAAGCCCCTTTTGTTCACCCCAAAGCCCCTTTTGTTCACCCCAAAGCCCCTTTTCCCCCCCAAAATCCCCCTTTTCTCTCCCAAACCCCCTTTTTCCACCCCAAACCCCCTTTTTTTCACCCCTAAATCCCTTTTTTCCTCCACAGACCCCTATTTATCACCCTCAAATCCCTATTTCCACCCCCAAATCCCCATTTCCATCCCAAAATCCCCACTTTTCCACAGGTATCCCTTCTTTTTTCACCCCAAAAATCCCCATTTCCACCCCAAATCCCCGTTTCCATCCCAAAAAATCCCCATTTTTCCGCAGGAATCCCTTCTTTTCCCACCCCAAAAAATCCCCTTTTTCCCTCCCAAATCCCCTTTTCCACCCCCAAAACTCCCATTTTTTTCACCCAAAACTCCCGTTTTCCACCCCAAATCCCCCTTTTTTCACCCCAAATCCTCATTTTTCCCCCAAATCCCCGTTTCTCCCCTCAGACCGCGCTGGCCCGCCGGGACCAGGTTGCGCTGTGGGTGTCTCTGGACGATGTGGCCGAGGACGAGCCCGAGCTGGCCGAGGCCGTGGTGGAGAACGTGCGGCGCTACGGCCGCGTCTTCTCCGACGCCGTGCACGAGCTGCTGCCCCAGTTCGGCTCTGCTGAGGTCGGGGAGCCCCGAATTTGGGGAATTTTGGGGGGTTTTTGGGACATTTTTAGGGTTTTTTTGGGGGGGAGTTTAGGGTCAATGTCCGGCGCTCCGGCTGCGCCTTCTTGGAGCTGCTGCCCCAGTTCGGCTCTGCTGAGGTCGGGGAGCCCCGAATTTGGGGATTTTGAGGTGTTTTGGGTGGGTTTTAGGGTTTTTTTTGAGGGATTTTGGGGCGTTCTTCAGGGGTTTTAGGGGGTTTTTGGGGTGGTTTTAGGGTTTTTTGGGAGATTTTGAGGGGCTTTTAGGGTTTTTTGGTGGAGTCTTGGGGGGTTTTAGGGTCATGGGGACTGGATAATTCTGGGACAATTTAGGGTGAGGGGATCCCCCAGTTCCCCCCTGAGCCCCCTCCCCAAATTTCCCCCCCCAGGCTGCCCCCCGGGACCCCCTGGACGTTTACCTGGAGCATCGGCTGCTGCTGGAGCAGCGGGGCCGGGCCGGGGGTGCCCCCAGGACCCCCCAAAATCAGTTCCCCCCGGAGCTGCTGCGGCGTTTGTGAGTCTGGGCAGGGCCCTGGGGACCCCAAAATCCCCAAACCTCACCCAAATCCCTTTTCCACCGTTTTTTCCCCATTTTCCTTCCCTTTCTCCCTCGCTTCTTTCCCAATTACCCCCCCTCCCTTTTTCCCCCCATAATTCCCATTTTCTTACTGCCAAATTCCCATTTCCTCCCCAAATCCCTCATTTCCCTCTCACAATTCTGTTTTTTTTCCTCAAAATCCCCGTTTTTCGCCCCAAAGCGAGCTGTATTTCCGCGCCCCCTCGTGCTCCAAGGCCGTGTCCCCGCGCGAGCTCCGCGCCGGCTCCATCGGCTCCTTGGTCACCGTGCAGGGAATCGTCACCAGGGCCAGCGAGGTGCGGCCGCTGCTGCGCGTGGCCACCTACAGCTGCGACCAGTGCGGCGCCGAGACCTACCAGCCGGTACTGGGACATACTGGGATGGACTGGGAGGGGTTTTTGAGGGAATTTCAGACATTTTGGGGGCATTTCAGGTGGGTTTTTGGGGAAATTCTTTGAGTTTTTGGGGTTTTCCCCTCACAGATTGAAGGCCCCATTTTCCCGCCTTTTTCAAAGGCGCTTCCGGGATCTCTGGGGGGAGGAATTTTTGGATTTTGGGTGGATTTTTTTTTTATTTTGGGGGGATTTTTTGAAATGCAGGTGGATTTTTTGGGGTTCAGAGGGGATTTTTTGGGGGGGATTCTCTGAGTTTTTGGGGTTTCCCCCTCACAGATTGAAGGCCCCATTTTCCCGCCTTTTTCAAAGGCGCTTCTGGCGATGTCCGGGGGAATTTTTGGATTTTAGGTGGATTTCTTGGACTTTGGGTGGATTTTTTTGTATTTTGGGGGAATTTTATGGGATTCAGGTGGGGTTTTTTGGGGATATTCTTTGAGTTTTTGGTGTCTCTCCCTCACAGATTGAAGGCCCCGTTTTCCCGCCTTTTCCAAGGGCGCCTCTGGGTGTCTGAGGGAGGGAATTTTTGGGATCTTTTTGTGGTTCAGATGGAATTTTTGTGGCTCAGGTGAATTTTTGGGGTTTGGGTGGGATTTTTTGGGAGGATTTTTTTGAGTTTTTGGGGTTTTTTCCCCTTGCAGATCGAGGGCCCGACCTTCACGCCGCTGCTGCTGTGCCCGAGCCGGGAGTGCCAAACCAACCGCCCGGGGGGGCGGCTCTACCTGCAGAGCCGGGGCTCCAAATTCACCAAATTCCAGGAGCTGCGCATCCAGGAGCACGTGAGTCCGGGGGGATCCCCGAATTCCCGACGGGAAACCCCAAAATCCCCAAAAAATCCCCTCAGGAAACTCCAAAATCCCAGAAATGGCAAAGGCCTTCAAAATAATTGGGATTAGGGTAGGGGGGGAATATACAAAAAGTCAAAATCCCTCAGAAATGGTTCTAAAATGGCGGCCAGGGCCTTTAAAATGGACTCCAGGGTCTTAAAGTTGGCTCCAGATCCGCTAAATTCTGGGAATTTTGGATTCAGGAGCTCCTAAATTAGGGGGGAACCTGAAATTCCTGAGGGGAAACCCCAAAATCCCAAAAAATCCCCTCAGGAAACCCAAAAATCCCTCAGAAATGAAGGCCGGGGCCTTTAAAACGGAGTCTAGGGTCTCAATTGATTCCAGATCCACCAAATTCTGGGAATTGTGGATTCAGGAGCTCCTGAGTGAGGGGGGGATCCCCAAATTCCTGATGGGAAACCCCGAAATCCCAAAAAATTCCCACAGGAAACTCCAAAATCCTCAAAAATTCCCTCAGAATTGGATCCAAAATGGCTGCCGGAGCCTTCAAAATGGCGCCGCTTGTCCTGAAATGTCCAAAATTGCTCCAAATGTCCCCAGAATGTCCCCAAATTCCCTCACCTGTGTCCCACCTGTCGTTGCAGTCGGACCAGGTGCCCGTGGGTCACCTGCCCCGCTCGCTGTCGCTGCACCTGAGCGGGGCCAACACGCGCCAGGCCCAGCCCGGCGACCACGTCAGGGTCACGGGCGCCTTCCTGCCGCTGCTGAAACCGGGCTTCCGGCAGGTGACGCAGGTGAGTCCCACATGCACCTGGGGGGGAAAATGCACCTGGGAACGCCCAAAATGCACCTGGGAACAGCCAAAATGCACCTGGGAACAGCCGAACTACACCTGGGAACGCCCAAAATGCACCTGGGAACCCCCAAAATGCACCGGGAACCCCCAAAATGCACCTGGGAATGCCCAAACTACACCTGGGAACGCCCAAAATGCACCTGGGAACAGCCAAAATGCACCTGGGAACGCCCAAAATGCACCTGGGAACAGCCAAACTGCACCTGGGAACAGCCAAAATGCACCTGGGAACAGCCGAACTACACCTGGGAACACCCAAACTGCACCTGGGAACTGTCAAAATGCACCTGGGAACACCCAAAATGCACCTGGGAACACCCAAAATGCACCTGGGAACGCCCTAAATACACCTGGGAACAGCCAAAATGCACCTGGGAACGCCCAAAATGCACCTGGGAACACCCAAAATGCACCTGGGAACGCCCAAAATGCACCTGGGAACACCCAAAATGCACCTGGGAACAGCCAAAATGCACCTGGGAACGCCCTAAATGCACCTGGGAACACCCAAAATGCACCTGGGGACGCCCAAAATGCACCTGGGGGCCCAAAAAATGCCCCCTAAATTCTCTTTTCTTCCCCCAAATCCCCCTTTGCCCTGAATCTCACCTGTCTGACCCCAAATCTCACCTGTTCCCTCCAAAAGACTCCAGTTGCACAACATAAAATGCCGGTTTTTTTCTAAAAAATTTCCTATTTTTTTGCTCTAAAAATCCCCATTTTTTCCCCCAAAATTCCCCCATTTTTTCCCCAAATTCCCATTTTTTGCCCCAAACCAGGGTTTGCTGTCAGAGATCTTTTTGAAGCGGCATCACCTGTCCCCAGCCTCACCTGGTCCCTCCAAAAATTCAACTTTTTCCCCCCAAAAATTCAACTTTTCCCCCAGAAAACCCCCATTTTTTTCCCAAAATTTCAGGATTTTTCCCCAAAATTTCCGTTTTTTTTCCCAAAATTGCCGTTTTTTGCAGGGTTTGCTGTCAGAGACGTTCCTGGAGGGGCACCACGTGGCCAAGGTGAACAAGAGCGAGGAGGAGGAGGGTGAGGGAGGGGAGCTGAGCCCCGAGGAGCTGCAGCAGATCATGGGAACCGGTGAGATCTGGGGGGAAAACGGCGGGTTTGGGAAAAATCGGGGAATTTGGGAAAAATGGGAATTTTGGGGGCTGGGGGAAATGGGGATTTTGGAGAAAAAAAAAGGGGATTTTGTGGGGAAAATTGAGGATTTTTTTGGGGAAAATTTTGGGAAAAAGGGGGATTTGAGGGGGAAAATGGGGATTTGGGGGAAAAATCAGGATTTTTGGGGGGAAAAATGGGATTTTTGGAGAACAAAAATGGGGATTTTTGGGGGGCATTGGGGTTTTGGGGGGAAAATGGGAATTTTTGTGGGAGAACAAGGCGGATTTTGGGGAAAATGGGGATTTTTAGGGAGAAAAAAAATACAAAGCAAAACTTGAGGAATTTTGGAGGGAAAAAGGTGCATCTAGGGGAAAACGGGGATTTTTGGGGAAAAATAGGGGATTTTTAGAGAGAAAAAAAAGAGAAATTTAAGGCAAAATATGGGGACTTTTGGGGTAAAAAGGGATTTTGTGAACAAAAAATGGGGATTTTTAGAGAGAAAAAAATTTGAGGCAAAATATGGGGGATTTTGGAGGGAAAAATTGGGGTTTTTAGGGAAAAAAGTGGGATTTTGAGAAAACTGGGGATTTGGTGAGGGAAGAGCGGGGATTTGGGGGATTTTTTGGGGTAACATTTCTGACCCCAAATTTTCCATTTTTAACCCTTCTAGGGGAGGATTTTGGCGTTTCTGACCCCAAATTTCCATTTCTGGCCCTTGCAGGGGAGGATTTTGGCGTTTCTGACCCCAAATTTCCATTTCTGGCCCTTGCAGGGGAGGATTTCTACGGGAAGCTGGCGGCCTCCATCGCCCCCGAGATCTTTGGCCACGAGGACGTGAAGAAATCGCTGCTGCTGCTGCTGGTGGGGGGCGTGGAGAGGAGCCCGCGCGGGATGCGCATCCGGGGTGAGCTGAAATCACGGGAAAATACCCCAGGAAAATTCTGGGAAATATCCCAGAAAAATCCCAGAAAAATCCTGGGAAATAGCCCAGAAAAATTGTAGAAAAATCCCAGAAAAATCCTGGGAAAATTACAGGAAAATCATGAGAAAATCCCCAAAAAGTCCCGGGTAAAATCCCGGGAAAATGATAAAAAAAATCCTGGGGTAAATCCCGGGAAAATGATAGAGAAATTCTGGGTAAATCCCAAGAAAATCACAGAAAATATCTCAGGAAAATCCCAGGAAAATATCACAGAAAACGTCCCAGGAAAATCCTGAGAAAATTACAAAAAAATCCTGGGAAAATCACAGAAAATATCCCAGGAGAATAACGGGAAAATCATAGAAAAACTGCAGAAAAATCCCGTGAGAATCCCAGCAAATAACCTAGAAAAATCTTGGGAAAATCCCTGGGAAAATCACAGAAAATCCTCCGAAATACCCCGGAAAAATCACAGAAAATCCTCGGAAATATCCTGGGAAGTATCACTGGGAGATTGCAGAGGAATCCTGGAAAAGTCCCAGGAAAATCCTGAGAAACTCACAGAAAAATTACAGGAAAATCCTGGGAAATATCCCGGAAAAATCCTGGGAAAATCCCAGAAAAATCCAGGAACAATCCCAGGAGAATCCCAGTGGGAAATGGGGGTGGAAGAGCTGAAGTTGTCGTAATTTTTTGCCTTTTTTCCCTTCTTTTTCCCCTTTTTCCTCTCATATTTCCCCCTTTTTTTCCATTTATCTTCCTCCCTTTTCTCCCCCATTTCCCCCATTTTTCCCTAAATTCTGTTTTTTCCCCCAGGGAACATCAACATCTGCCTGATGGGGGACCCGGGCGTGGCCAAGTCCCAGCTGCTGACCTACATCGACCGCCTGGCGCCGCGCAGTGCGTGCCTTCCTCATCCTCGTCCTCATCCTCGTCCTCCTCATCATCCTCCTCCTGATCCTCCTCTTCTTCCTTCTCCTCTTCCTTTTCTTCACCTTTTTCATCTTCCCCATCTTCCTCTTACTCATTGTCCTCCTTCTGTTCCTCATCCTCATCCTCCTCATCATCCTCATCCTCATCCTCCTCTTCTTCCTTCTCCTCTTCCTGTTCTTCACCTTTTTCATCTTCTCCATCTTCCTCTTACTCATTGTCCTCCTTCTGTTCCTCTTCCTCCTCCTCCTCATCTTCCTCCCCTTCCTCTTCTTCCTCCTCCTCTCCTTCTTGCTTCTTTTTCTTCCTCCTCCTCATCCTCTTTTTCTTTTTTCTCCCTTTTCTTCTCATTTGTTTTCCTCCTCTTCCTCCTCTTCCTCTTCTTCGCCTTTTTCCTCTTGCTCATCTTTCTCTTCTTCCTCCTCTTCTTCTTCCTCTTTTCTTCCTCCTTCTCTTCCTCTTCTTCCTTTTCCTCCTCTTCCTCACCATTTTCTCCCTTTTCCCACTTCCTCCTGACCATTTTCCCCCCTCTTTTTTGCCCATTTTCTCCCAGTTTCACCCCATTTTTCCCCATCCCCAGGCCAGTACACGACAGGGACGCGGCTCCTCAGGCGTGGGGCTTTTCACACAATTTTTACCCATTTTTTTTCCCCATTTTTTCTCCGTTTTTTCTCATTTTATGCCCATTTTCACCCATTTTTCCCCCCTTTTTTTGGTTTTTTCCCATTTTCTCTGTTTTCCCCCCATCCCCAGGCCAGTACACGACGGGTAGCGCGGCTCCTTGGGCATGGGGCTTTTCACCCATTTTCTACCCATTTTTCCTCATTTTATGCCCATTTTCACCCATTTTTCCCCCGGTTTTTTTCCCATTTTCTCTGTTTTTCCCCGCGTTTCCAGGCCAGTACACGACGGGGCGCGGCTCCTCGGGCGTGGGGCTGACGGCGGCCGTGCTGCGGGACGCGCGCAGCGGCGAGCTGGCCCTCGAGGGCGGCGCCCTGGTGCTGGCCGACCGCGGCGTGTGCTGCATCGACGAGTTCGGCAAGATGGCCGAGGGGCGACCGCGTGGCCGTACGCAGGCGCTGGAGCAGCAGAGCGTGGGCCGTGGCAAAGCGGGCGTGGTGGCCACGCTAACGGCGCTGCGCCGTGCTGGCCGCCGCCAACCCGGCCTTCGGGCGCTTCGACCCGCGCCGCAGCCTGGAGCACAACCTGCAGCTGCCGGCCGCGCTGCTGTCGCGCTTCGACCTGCTCTGGCTGCTGCAGGACCGGCCCGAGAGAGACCGCGACCTCAGGTGAGACGGGGCGGGGCTGGGGGCAGGGCTTGGGGTGATGGGCGGGGCTTCCACCTGCTCTGGCTGCTGCAGGACCGGCCGCACAGAGACCGGGACCTCAGGTGAGACGGGGCGGGGCTGGGGGCGGGGCTTGGGGCGGGGCTTGGGGTGATGGGCGGGGCTTGGGGCGATGGGCGGGGCTTCCACCTGCTCTGGCTGCTGCAGGACCGGCCGCACAGAGACCGCGACCTCAGGTGAGACGGGGCGGGGCTTGGGATCCATGGGAGAGACTTTGGGTTGAGTTGGGTTGGGTTTGGGGTCAATGGCCCAGCACATCACCTCCCCCAAAACCCCCAAAATTCCCATTTTCCCCCTCCCCACCCAACCCAACACCTCCTCCAAACCCCCTCTGGTTCCACTGGGATGGTCCTGTGCCAGACTGGGATAAACTGGGACAAACTGGGAGGGACTCCCCCAATTCCCAAAAATCCCCCAAAACCTGAATTTTCCCCATTTCCCCGTTTTTCACCCCGTTTTAGGCTGGCCCAGCACATCACGTACGTGCACCAGCACTGCCGGGAGCCGCCCAGCGCCTTCCAGCCCCTGGACATGAAACTCATGAGGTCGGTGCAGCCCCAAAAGTCACATTTTCCTCCCCAAAATTTACCTTTTCCACCCCAAATTCACCTTTTGCACCCCAAAAATTCAACTTTTCCCAAAATTCCCTCCTTCTCCCCAAATTTTGCTTTTTTAGCCCCAAATTTCCCTGAAAATTTCACTCTTTTCCCTGTTTTCCCCCCTCCCAGCCATTCCATAATTTGAATTTTCCCAAAATCCCCATTTTTCCCTCATTCCAAGCACTCCATAATTCCATTTTGCCCATTTTTCCCAAAATCCCGATTTCCCCCCCATTCCAGGCCCTGTTCCATAATTTAAAAAATTTCAATCATTCCATTTTTCCCCCATCCCAGTCACTCCACAATTTGATTTTTCCCAATTTTCCCCAATTCCCCATTTCCCTCCCCCCAAACCCAGGCCCTGTCCCATAATTTAATTTTTCCCATTTTTCCCAAATTCCCGTTTTTTCCCCCCATTCCAGGCACTAGCTCTCCTCATGCCGCCGCCGCTCCCCACAGGTGCTGGAGGGAAATAATTTAAATAATTTAATTTTTCCCAAGATCCCAGTTTTTCTCCCGATTCAGGTGCTACCTCTCCTTGTGCCGCCGCCACTGCCCGCGGGTGCTGGAGGGAAATAATTTAAATAATTTAAATAGTTTAAATAACTTAAATAATTTAATTTTTCCCAAAATCCCGTTTTTTCGCCCCATTTCAGTCGCTACCTCTCCTTGTGCTGCCGCTGTTCCCTGCAGTTTCCAGAGGAAAATAATTTAAATAATTTAAATAATTTAAATAATTTAAATAAATAATCTAATTTTTCCCAAATTCCCGTTTTTTCGCCCCATCCAGGCGCTACCTCTCCTCGTGCCGCCGCCGCTGCCCGCGGGTGCCGGAGGGAAATAATTGAAATAATTTAAATAATTGAAATAATTTAAATAATTTAATTTTTCCTGTTTTTCCCAAAATCCTGCTTTTTCTCCCCATTCAGGCGCTACCTCTCCTCGTGCCGCCGCCGCTGCCCGCGGGTGCCCGAGGCTCTGGGCGAGTTCATCACGGCCGCCCACGTGGAGCTGCGCCGGGAGGGCCGCGACGGCGTGTACACATCTGCCAGGACCCTGCTGGCCATCCTGCGGCTGGCCACGGCGCTGGTCAGTACCAGTATGGACCAGTATAGACCAGTACAAACCAGTATGGGATATCAGTGACCAGCGCTGACCATTGGTGTTATAAATGTCCCAATGGTCAGGGGTTATTTACACATCTGCCAGGACCCTGCTGGCCATCCTGCGGCTGGCCACGGCACTGGTATGGCCAGTATGGACCAGTACAAACCAGTATGGACCAGTATGGACCAGTATGGGACAGCACTGACCATCCGTGTTATCAGTGTTCCAGTGGTCAGGGGTTATTTACACACCTGCCAGGACCCTGCTAGCCCCTCAGATTTCGGGTGGATTTTGGGTTAATTTTGGGGTTTTTTTGGGGCAGATTTTGGGTTTCTTTGGTGCTGATTTTGGGGTTAATTTTGGTTTTTTTTGGTGCTGATTTTGGGGTTGATTTTGGGTTTCTTTGGTGCTGATTTTGGGGTTGATTTTGGGTTTCTTTGGTGCTGATTTTGGGTTAATTTGGGGTTTTTTGGTGCTGATTTTGGGGCAGATTTGGGGTTTTTCTGGTGCTGATTTTGGGTTAATTTGGGGTTTTTCTGGTGCTGATTTTGGGTTAATTTGGGGTTTTTCTGGTGCTGATTTTGGGGTTAATTTTGGGTTTCTTTGGTGCTGATTTTGGGTTAATTTGGGGTTTTTTGGTGCTGATTTTGGGTTAATTTGGGGTTTTTTGGTGCTGATTTTGGGGCAGATTTGGGGTTTTTCTGGTGCTGATTTTGGGGTTAATTTTGGGTTTTTTTGGTGCTGATTTTGGGGCAGATTTTGGGTTTTTCTGGTGCTGATTTTGGGGTTAATTTGCGGGTTTTTTTGGTGCTGATTTTGGGGCAGATTTGGGGTTTTTCTGGTGCTGATTTTGGGGTTAATTTTGGGTTTTTTTGGTGCTGATTTTGGGGTTAATTTTGGGGTTTTTCTGGTGCTGATTTTGGGGTAATTTGGGGTTTTTTGGTGCTGATTTTGGGTTACGTTCCTGTGCCCGCAGGCCCGGCTGCGCCTGGGCGCCGTGGTGGAGAAGGACGACGTGAGCGAGGCCCTGAGGCTGCTCGAGGCCGCGCGGGATTCGCTCCGGGGGGACCCCGAGCCCTCCGCCAGGTAAAAAACGGGAATTCTGGGAAAATTCCCGAATTTTGGAATGTTTGGGTTACTGGGATTGGGGGGATTTCGGGGCCTTTTTGGGAATATTTGGGATTTTGGGATATTTGGGACCTCAGGACTCGCTCGGGGGGACCCCGAGCCCTCCCCCAGGTAAAAAATGAGAATTTTGGGAAAATTCCGGAATTCTGGGTGAAAATGACGAAATTTTGGTTAAAATCTCGGTGGGTTCTGGGATTTTTCCAGGGTTTTTTTGTGAATCCTCACCCCCCTGTCCCCCCCATGTGCCCCCATCCGTCGGAGGCGATTTTTGGGATTTTTTGGGGGGGATTTTAGGGATTGAGAACCCTGAGAGGGTTTGGAATTTTTGGAAAATCTCAAACCCTTCAAACCCTTAGGAATTCGGGGTGAAAATGAAAAACTTTGGGGAATTTGCAAACTGGGAACATCGAGGTGGGGTCAGAATTTTGGGAGAATCTCCCCAAACTCTTGGAAATTTGGGAATAACAGTTGGGAATTTTGGGAAATTTGGGAATAACAGTTGAAAATTTGGGAATAGCACTTGGAAATTTGGGAATAACAGTTGGGAATTTTGGGAAATTTGGGAATAACAGTTGGAAATGTGGGAATAACAGTTGGGAATTTTGGGAAATTCGGGAATAACATTTGGAAATTTGGGAATAACAGTTGGGAATTTGGGGAAATTTGGGAATAACAGTTGGGAGTTTGGGAAATTCGGGAATAACAGTTGGGAGTTTGGGAATGAGTTGAAATTTGGGAATTAGGAATCCCAGTTGGAATTTGGGAATATCCGTTGGTAATTTGGGCGTTCTCAGTGGGAATTTTGGGAAATCGGTGCCCCCGTTTGGAAATGGCGGATCCGTGGCGAAGTTGGGGAGCTGGGGGCCCGTTGGGGTTTGGGATAACACTTGGCGATTTGGTAACAGTTGGGAGTTTGGGAAATTTGGGAATAACAGTTGGGAGTTTGGGAAATTCGGGAATAACAGTTGGGAGTTTGGGAATGATGAAATTCTGGTTTAAGTCCCGGCGGGTTTGGCAATCTCCCCGGTGCTTGCGGTTCTCGCGGCGCTGTCCCCGAGGTGCCCGCCCGCGTGACAAACCGCTGGCGACCACGGGAACGGCGCGCGCAAAACGGAGCACACGCTTGGAAATGGGGAAAAATCGGCGGGAAATGGAGCAAATACTGCGGGAAATGGGGAAAAATCGTGGCGCGGCGGGGCGTAATGGGGAAATGTGGCAAAAATGGAGCACACACTGCGGGAAATGGGGAAAAATCGGCGGGAAATGGGGAAAATACTGCGGGAAATGGGGAAAATTCAGAGAAAAATGGAGAAAATTCAGAGAAAAATGGAGAAAATTTGGCGGGAAATGGAGAAAATTCGACAGAAAATGGAAAAAAATCGGTGGAAAATGGGGAAAATGCAGCAAAAATGGAGAAAATTCAGCGGGAAACGGAGAAAATTCGGCAAAAATGGAGAACATTCGCCGGGAAACGGAGAAAATTTGGTGGAAAATGAAGAAAATTCAGCGGAAAATGGGGAAAATTCGGTGGAAAATGGGAAAAATTGGCAGAAAATGGGAAAAATTTGGTGGAAAATGAAGAAAATTCAGCGGAAAATGGGGAAAATTCGGTGGAAAACTGAGGAAATTTGACAGAAAATGGAGAAAATTCGGAAAAAAATGGAGAAAATTCAGCAAAATATTGAGAAACTTCAGTGGCAAACACCAAAAATTATGTGGAAAATGGAGAAAAATCGTGGAAAATGGAGAAAAATCGGCAGAAAATGGAGAAAATTTGGTGAAACCCAGTGAAAATTCCACCAAAACAAAAATGTTGCCTGAAACTGCAAAAGTGCCACCTAAAATGGCGGAAATTTCGCCAAAAATTGCGAAAACTCAGCCCAAAATGGCAAAAATTCCGCTGAAACAGAAAAAATCCCACCAAGATCGGCAAACCTTCGGGCCGGGAAGGCCCAAGGCAGCGACTTTGGGGGCTCGAGGAGCCGCAGGCGACCCCCGAACTCCCTGCATCCCCGCACTGCAAAAGTTTGGGGGGAAATCCCCAAAATTTGGGGGAAAACAGCAAAAATTCCCCCCAAGAAACAGAGCAGGGACCCTAAAATCCCCCCGGGTTTTTTTCCTGCGCTTTTTTCGTAGCAATAAATGGATTTTTATCAATAAAAGAAGTTAAAAATGATCAAATTTGGGTTGTTTCTTTATTCTCCTTCCTGCTGGAACTTCCCCTTTAACACAAAAAACCCCGATTTTCCCCCAAAAATCCCAAATTCCACCCCCAAGTTCCCTTTTTTCACCAAACCAAACCAAATTTTATGTGAAACGCATCGTGTGGCGATTGTTGGAAAACTGTCGTAAAGCGCGAGTGTCGCACAAGGCGCCGCAAAGCAGCGCGGCCGTGAAGCGACTTCCGGGACACGGCGGTTACCGAGCGCTTGATTGGCACCTCCCGCCGCTCTGTGCCGCACTGCGCATGCCCGCAGCAGCCGCCCCGCCCCTTTTGCCGCGAGTCTCCAGCGGGCCCCGCCCCCCGGCCCCTCCCGCCTTTGCCATCCCGCCGGTGGGCGGTGTCCCGCGGCCCCGCCCCTTAACCCCGCCCCCTCCTGCCCCCTTTGCCCACACGGCGCCGGTGCTGCCCCGGTCCCGCCGCTGCTGCTGCGTCTTTGCGGCGCCCGCGGCTCCGGGTCTGCGGTGCCGAGCGCGCCCGGCTCCGCTCCAGCGCAGCGTCCCCAGCGCCGCCCGTGCCCGCCGGGCCGGCAGCCGCCCCAGGTCCCAGCGGCTGCGCGCCGCGCTCCAGGACTCCCGCCTCACGGCACCCTCCCGGGATCATCTGCATGGCGGGCCGAGCTGCGGCTTCCCCACCGCGGCCCCCCGCTTCAGAGCTGCTGCATGGCACGGCTCCGCCGCCTCCTGCAACCACGGCCGTTCCGCCGCTCCCTTGCACGGCCGCAGCCGCGGCCCCGATCCCGTTCCCGCAGCTCCGCCGCCTCCCGCGCTCCCCGCCCGCTCGCCCGCCGCCGCCGCCATCACGGCTCTCCTCACGCTGCCGTAGCGACGCATGCGCAGTTGGTACAACCCCCCGCAGCAGCGATATCACTCCGCGCCTCACGCAACCGCAGCGCTGCTGCCGGCTCAACCGCGCGCATGCGCAGTTCTCTTTCCGCGCCCCGCCGCCCCGCGCTGCTTTGGCCGCAGCTTTGGTGCAGCCCCGTCCCGGTTCCCGTTCCGAGCGGCTGCGTAGCCCAGTCCCGGTTCCGAGCCGCTGTCCCGGCACAGCCGGCATCCCGGTGCCCCGTCACGGCGCTTCCGCCGCCACCGGGACTATACCCGGCACCACAGCCGCGCCTTGCGTGTATCCTTCCGCCTCCCGCCTCTGCCGGGCCTTGAGGAGATCCGGTCGCGTCACCGAGAGATCCCTCCGCAGCGCGGGACGCCGCACCGCCGATCCCTGATATCCCTCCGCGTTTCCGCCTTCCGCGCTCCCGGCACCGGGCGGGACTACTTTGTGTCCGCGCCGCCGCATCCGCGCGCACGCGAAGCGCGCGGCGAGCACGGGGAGGCCGGGACGTGCGAGCCGCGTGAATAAACACGGGGCACGCCGAGAGTTGTGCGATGGCCGCACGGAATCCCGCGTTCCACCGCAATTTATGCATAACTAATGAGGCGCATGAATATGCAACAGGTTCTTGGTTTAAGGGTCCGTCCTCTGTTAACGTGGCGCCTTTTTGGGTTTGTTTTGCCCGGAAAGAGGCGCCTGAAATGTCCGTAACGCTTTGTATTTGTTGTCTCATATTGTCCTAATTCAAACTGTGCAAATTATTATTCCTCTGGTTGTGTTACTATTTTTATAACCACTTTATTAAACTTTTAAAAGTTGCTCCCAGTCCCTCCCAGTCCACCCGAATGCCGCACTCTGTGATTCCCAGTTCCCTCCCAGTTCCATTTTAGCCCCTCCAGCCCCTCCCAATCCCTCCCAGTTCCCCCCAGTTGCTCCCAGTGCCCCCCAGTCCCCCCCAGTTCCTCCCAATCCCCTCCCAGTTCCCTCTCAATGCCGCACTCTGTGATTCCCAGTTCCCTCCCAGTTCCATTTCAGCCCCTCCAGTCCCTCCCAGTCCATCCCAGCGCCCCCCAGTTACCCCGCAATCCCCTCCCAGTCCCCCCATGAGTGCTCCCAGTCCATCCCAGTCCATCCCAGTCCCATTGTAGCCCCTCCAGCCTCTCCCAGTTCTCCCCAGTTGCTCCCAGTGCCCCCCAGTCCATCCCAATGCCCCTAAATCCCCTCCCAGTCCCCCCCTCAGTTGCTCCCAGTCCCTCCCCGTCCATCCCAGTCACCCCCAGTTCCCTCCCAGTGCCGCACTCTGTGATTCCCAGTCCATCCCAGTTCCATTTCAGCCCCTCCAGTTCCCTCCCAGTCCCCCCAGTCCATCCCAGTTCCCCCCAGTTCCCTCCCAGTGCCCCTAAATCCCCTCCCAGTCACCCCCAGTCCCTCCCAGTCCATCCCAGTGCTGCAGTCTGTGATTCCCAATCCCTCCAGTCCCATTTTAGCCCCCCCAGCCTCTCCCAATTCCCTCCCAGTTCCCCCCAGTTGCCCCCAGTGCTCCCCAGTCTATCCCGGTGCCCCTAAATCCCCTCCCAGTTCCATTTTAGCCCCCCCGAGTCCCCCCCAGTCCAACCCAGTTCCCCCCAGTGCCCCCCAATCCCCTCCCAGTCACCCCCAGTCCCTCCCAGTCCATCCCAGTGCTGCACTCTGTGATTCCCAGTTCCCTCCCAGTCCCATTTTAGCCCCTCCAGCCTCTCCCAATCCCCTCCCAGTTGCTCCCAGTTCCCCCCAGTCCATCCCGGTGCCCCTAAATCCCCCCAATCCCCTCCCAGTTCCCCCAGTCCATCCCAGTCCATCCCAGTCCCATTTGAGCCCCCCCAGCCCCCCCGGGCTCTCCGGAAGCCGCAACAATGGATCCTTTCCTGTGGGGGGGGGCGGGGGCGGCTCCTTTCCTGTGGGGGGGGGACCCCGCCCCTCCCCCCTTCCCCCCCCGCGACCCCCGCGACCCCCAGGAGGGGGGGGGGAGGGGCGGGGGCGGCCCCGCCCGCCCCGAACGCGCCCGAATCGCCCCCAAAACGGCGGCGGGAGCCCCGAGACCCGCGCGGGGATTTGGGGACCCTCTGGGGCTCTGGGATCCCCTCAGATTTTGGGATCCCCGCCGGGATTTTTGGGATTTCCTCGGATCCTTTTTGGGATCCTCCTTTGGGTTTTCGGGTTCCCGTGGATTTTTTGGGTTCCCGTGGATTTTTTGGGCTCCCCGTGGAGATTCTGAGGCCCCTCCCGGAGCGTTTTGGGGACCCTCGGGGGTTTTTTTGGTTTTTTGGGGATCCCCCCCGGAGTTTTTGGAACTCTCTGCGATATTTTGGGGTCCCACCAAAAACTTTTGGAACGCCCGGATTTTGGGATCGCTGCCTGCATCTTCTGACCCCGTCGAATTTTTGGGACCACTCCCTGGATTTTTGTGACTTCCTCGGATTTTCGGGACCTCCCAGATTTTTGGGACCCCGCTCTGGATTTGGGACCCCCCCTGTGGATTTTGGATCTCCCCGGATTTTTGGGATCCCTGACTGGATTTTGGGACCTCTCGGATTTTGGGATCCCCCTCTGGATTTTGGGGACCCCCCCGGATTTTGGGGACCCCCCCGGATTTGGGGACCCCCCGCCATGGGGCTGTGGCTGTTGTGGCTCTGGGTCCCCCTGGGGCTGGCGGAGGAGGGTGAGTGACCCCCCAGGGACCCCCGAGACCCCAAAAACCCCAAACCCCCCCTGGGACCCCAAACCCCCTGGGACCCCAAACCCCCGGGACCCCAAAAACCCCCCCCGGGACCCCCGAGACCCCCGGGATTTGGGGGGGGGTCTGGCATTTGGGGGCTCAGGGGCGGATTTGGGGGTTTTTGGGGGGAGATTTGGGGGTTTTGGGGCTGATTTTGGGTTTTGGGGCTGATTTTGGGGTTTATGGAATATTTGTGGTTTTGGGGGGATATTTTGTGGTTTCGTGGGATATTTGGGGTTTGTGGGATATTTTGGGGTTTGGAGCTGATTTTGGGGGTTTTGGGGGGATATTTGGCTTTTGTGGGATTTTTGTGGTTTTGTGGGATACTTTGGGTTTGTGGGATATTTGTGGTTTGGGGGGGATGTTTTGTGGTTTTGTGGGATATTTGGTGGTTTTGGAGCTGATTTTGGGAGTTTTGGGGGACTATTTGGGGTTTGTGGGATATTTTGGGGTTTGTGGGATATTTGTGGTTTTGTGGGATATTTGTGGTTTTGTGGGGATATTTGTGGGTTTGGAGGAATATTTTGGGGTTTGTGGGATATTTTGGGGTTTTGTGGGATATTTTGTAGTTTTGGAGCTGATTTTGGGGTTTTGTGGGATATTTTGGGGTTTGTGGGATTTTTGGGGTCCCGCTCTGACCCCCCGCCCCCCAGAGACGCTGCTGGACACGCGGCTGGAGACGAGCGACCTGCGCTGGACGGTGCACCCGCCTGGGGAGGGACAGGTGACACCTGGGGACACCTGGGACACACCTGGGGAGGGACAGGGGACACCTGGGGACACCTGGGGACACCTGGGACACACCTGGGGAGGGACAGGGGGACACCTGGGGACACCTGGGGACACCTGGGGACACCTGGGACACACCTGGGGAGGGACAGGTGACACCTGGGGACACCTGGGGCACACCTGGGGACGCCTGGGGAGGGACAGGTGACACCTGGGGACACCTGGGGACACCTGGGGAGGGACCGGGGACACCTGGGGACATTGGGGACAATGGGGACACACCTGGGGACACCTGGGGAGGGACAGGTGACACACCTGGGGACATTGGGGACACCTGGGGGCACAGGAGGTCGCCAGCCCCGCTCACCGTTTGTCCCTCTGTCCCCCTGTCCCGCCGGTGTCCGTCCGTCCGTCCGTCCGGCAGTGGGAGGAGCTGAGCGCGCTGGACGCGGAGCTGGGCGGGGCCGTTCGCACCTTCGAGGTGTGCTCGGGGCGGGGCGGGGGCGGGGCCGAGCGGGACCACGCCCCTCCGCGCGGCCGGGGCCCCGCCCAGAACGGCTGGAGCCCCGCCCACGGCCCCGCCCAGAACAGCTGGCTCCGGTCGCGCTGGGTGCCCCGCGGCGCCGCCACCACCGTGATGGCGGAGATCCGGTTCACCGTCATGGCCTGCGACAGCCTCGGGGGGACCCGGGGGACGCGGGGGACACGGGACACGGACAGGGACAGCCTGGGGACCCGGGGGACCCGGGGGACGCGGGGGACACGGGGGACACGGGACACGGACAGGGACAGCCTGCCCAGGACGCAGGGGACACCTGGGGCGGCACACCTGGGGACACACCTGGGGACACACCTGGGGACACACCTGGACACGCCCCCAGGGGTCCCCCGGGCAATGGGGATGCCCTCGGCAACCTCGATCTCCATGGCAACGACCTCAAACACCTGGATCTCCAAGGAAATTACCCAAAAGCCATCCGTTTCCATGGAAACGACCCCAAAAACCTGAATCTCCATGGAAATTACCCCAAACACCTCGATGTCCAAGGAAATGACCCGAAACTCGTCGATCTCCACCGAAATGATCCTGAACCCATTGATCTCCATGGAAACCACCCCAAACCCGTCAATCTCCATGGAAACGAACGTGAACCCACAGATCTCCATGGAAGTGACCCCAAAACCATCGATCTCCAGGGAAACGACCCAAAACCCATCGATCTCCATGACAACCACCCCAAACCCATCGATCTCCAGGGAAACGACCCAAAACCCCTCAGTTTCCATGACAACCACCCCGACCCGCTCCATCCCCGCCCGTTCCGCCCCCCGGGCCCCGCCCGCCGCCGCCGCAGCCGCCCGGCGCCGCCCCGCACCTGCAAGGAGACCTTCTCGGTGTTCTACCACGAGTCGGACGCCGACACGGCGGCCGCCACGTCGCCGCCGTGGATGGAGAACCCGTACGTCAAGGTGGACACGGTGGCGGCCGAGCACCTGGCGCGCCGGCGGGCCGCGGGGCCGCGTGAACCGCAAGGTGCTGCGGCTGGGCCCGCTGAGCCGCGCCGGCTTCTACGTGGCCTTCCAGGACCTGGGCGCGTGCATGGCGCTGCTCGGTGCGCCTCTTCTTCCGCCGCTGCCCGCGGCCGCCGCGCGCCTCGCGCGCTTCCCCGCCACCGTGCCCGCCGAGCTCGTGGCGCCCCGTGGCCGGCGAGTGCGTGCCGGCGCCGTGCCCGCCGCCCGCGGCGCGCCGCTGATGTACTGCCGGGAGGACGGGCGCTGGGCCGAGCCGCCTGCCCTGGGATGTGTCTGTGCGGTGGGGATGGAGCCGAGTGAAGGGACGGGGTGCCGGCGTGAGTTTGGGGCGATTTACGGGGATTTTGGGTGTGGGTTTATGGTGTTTTATGGGGTGTTGTGGGTAATTTAAGGGGTTTTGGGTGGATTTATGGGGGTGTTTGGGTGATTTACGGGGAATTTGGGTGATTTACGGGGAATTTGGGTAATTTGATTTATGGGTATTTACGTTTGGGTAATTTACGGATTTGTTTTATGGGGTTTTGGGATACGGTGTTCTATGGGGTGTTGCGCGTTTACGGGGATTTTGGGTAATTTACGGGGATTTTGGGTAATTTATGGGGTTTTTGGGTGATTTATGGGGTTTTTGGGTGATTTACAGGGATTTTGGGTGATTTACGGGGATTTTGGGGTGATTTCAGGGCATTTTGGGTGATTTCAGGGCATTTTGGGTGATTTACGGGGATTTTGGGTGATTTATGGGCATTTTGGGTGATTTACGGGGATTTTGGGGTGATTTCACGGGCATTTTGGGTGATTTACGGGGATTTTGGGTGATTTACGGGGATTTGGGGTGATGATTTATGGTGTTCTATGGGGCGTGGGACGAGGTGCCGGCGCCAGTTTGGGATTGGTTTTCGGTCATTTCAGGGGATTTCGGGGTGTTTTATGGGGTGGCTTTGCTGTGTTTTGTGGTTTTTAGGGCATTTTTTGGTGTGTTTTAGGGTGTTTTGAGGTGTTTGGGGTGGTTTGGGGTGTTTTCATGCGACTGGGGATGTTTTAGGGTGTTTTGGTGCGGTTTTGGGCGCTTTTTCATGTGGTTTGGGGTGGTTTTGGCGTGTTTTGGGGTGTTTTAGGGTGTCTTGAGGTGGTGGTGTTGTGTTTTGGTGGGGTTTTGGGGTGTTTTGGGGTGTTTTAGAGTGTTTTGCAGTATTTGAGGTGTTTAGGGTGTTGTCGGGGTGTTTTCAGGGTGTTTTGGGGTGATTTTAGGGTGCTTAGGGTGTTTTAGGTACTTTGGGGGGTCTCTGGGGGATTTTTGGTTTGTTTTGGGGTGTTTTGGTTATTTGGGGGTCTGTGTAGGATTTCTGGGCTGTTTTGGGGTGTTTTAGTGGTATTTGTGCTGTTTGAGGGTCTGTGGGGGATTTCTGGGCTGTTTGGGCTCTGTGTTTTGCGTTTTCATGCGTTTTCCGGGTTTGGGTTTTTGGGGTCTGTGGGGATTTTGGGTGTTTTGGGGTGTTTTTGGGTGTCTGTGGGGGATTTCTGGGCTGTTTTGGGGGTATTTTGTATTTGGGGGTCTGTGTGATTTGTGCTGTTTGAGGGTCTGTGGGGGATTTCTGGGCTGTTTGGGGCTGTTCTGGGCTGTGTTTTGGGGATTTTCACGGCGTTTTCACGTGTTTGGGTTATTTGGGGGTCTGTGTGGGATTTCTGGGCTGTTTTGGGGTATTTTGGTTATTTGGGGGTCTCTGGGCTGTTCTGGGCTGTGTTTTGGGGATTTTCACGGCCTTTTCACGTGTTTGGGTTATTTTTGGGGGTCTCTGGCCGCTCCCACTGACCCCGCCCCCCCCGTGTCCCCAGCGTGTCCCCCCGAGACGTTCAAGGCGGAGCCGGGCGGGGGTCGCTGCCGGCCCTGCCCCCCCCAGAGCGAAGCCCCCTCCCCCGGGGCCGCCGGCTGCCGCTGCCGCCCCGGCTTCTACCGGGCCGCGGGCGAGGGAGCGCCGGAGCCCTGCTCCGCTACGCGGGCCGGGGGGCTCGGGGGATTTTGGGGCATTTTTGGAGGATTTTTGGGTTTTTTTGGGGGAGGGGATCTGGGATGTTTTGGGGAAGATTCCGGGGTTTTATTGGGATTTTTGGGGTATTTTGGGGGACTTTGGGGGGATTTGGGGAGTTTGGGGGAATTCGGGGCATTTTGGGGGGCCATTTGGGGGCTTTTGGGGGGGATGCAGGGCGTTTTTGGGAGGATTTTGGGGGGGATTTGGGGGGGGAATTCGGGGCGTTTTGGGGCTCTCAGAGGGGGATTTGGGGGGTCCCTGGGGGTTTGGGGGTTCCTGAGGGGATTTGGGGGGTCCCTGGGTGGGGATTTGGGGGGTTCCTGGGCGGGGTTTGGGGGTTCCTGGGGGGTGGTTTGGGGTCCCTGGGTTTGGGGGTCCCTTGGTTTGGGGGTTCCTGGGGGGGTTTGGGGGTCCCTGGGCGGGTTTGGGGGTTCCTGGGGGGGATTTGGGGGTCCCTGGGCGGGTTTGGGTGTCCCTGGGCGGGTTTGGGGGTCCCTGGGCGGGTTTGGGGGTTCCTGAGGGGGGATTTGGGGTCCCTGGGTGGGGGTTTGGGGGTCCCTGGGCGGGTTTGGGGGTTCCTGAGGGGGGATTTGGGGTCCCTGGGGTTTGGGGGTCCTGGGCGGGGGGGTCCCTGGGGGGGTTTGGGGGGTCCCTGGGTGGGGATTTGGGGGTCCCTGGGCGGGTTTGGGGGTTCCTGAGGGGGGATTTGGGGGTCCCTGGGGTGGTTTGGGGGTCCCTGGGCGGGTTTGGGGTCCCTGGGTGGGGATTTGGGGGTCCCTGGGCGGGTTTGGGGGTTCCTGAGGGGGGATTTGGGGTCCCTGGGTGTGTCTGGGCGTGTCCTGGGCGGGTTCCTGCCCTGACCCCGCCCCCCGCCGGCGCAGCCCCGCCCTCGGCGCCGCGCGCGCTCCAGGCTCACGTGAACGGCTCGCGCGTGCGCCTCTCCTGGAGCCCCCCCCGCGCGGGGGCGGAGCGCGCCGACCTGCGGTACCACGTGACGTGCCGCGCCTGCCCCGCCCCGGCCCCCCCCCCGCGGCGAAGGCCCCGCCCCCGGCGCGTGCGGCCCCTGCGGGCCCCTGGCCTGGGCCCCCGCCCCCCGCGCCGCAGGGGCTGCGCGCGCCCGCGGTCAGCGCGGCCGGGCTGCGGCCCGGGGTCACCTACAGCTTCCGGGTCAGCGCGCGCAGCGGCGTCAGCGCGCCGCCGGGGTCACCGGGGTCAGCGCCCCCCGAGCCCCCCGCGGCCGAGATCAACGTCACCGCCGGGGCTGACGGTGAGAGACTAAAAACAGCCCGAAAACAGCCAAAATCACCCCAAAAACAGGGAAAATCACCCCAAAATCACCCCAAACCAGCCAAAACCACCCCAAAATACCGCAAAACCAGCCAAAATCACCCCAAAACCAGCCCGAAAACAGCCAAAATCACCCCAAAAACAGTGAAAATCACCCCAAAACCAGCCCGAAAACAGCCAAAATCACCCCAGAAACAGCCAAAATCACCCCCAAAACACCTCAAAATCCCCCCAAAAATCCCCTGCAAACCCCCCCATAACCACTCCGCAAACCCCCCTCGGGACCCCCCCAGAGCCACCCCAAAATAACCCCAAAAACCCAAAACCCAAAAACCTCCAACCCCCCCCAAATCCTCCCCAGGACCACCCAAACCCACCCCCCATAACCACCCCAAATCCCCCCAATTCCCGCATTTCCCGCATTTCCCGCATTTCCCGCATTTCCCGCATTTCCCGCATTTCCCGCAGTGCCGCCGCCCGTGCGGGACGTGGTGCGCGTGGGGGGCGGGGCCGGGGGCGTCACCCTGGCCTGGCCCCGCCCCCCGCCGGGCCCCCCCGGCCCCCCCGTGCTCGACTGGGAGGTGAAGGTGTACGAGAAGGTGGGCGGGGCCGGGGGCGGGGCCGGGGGCGGGACCTGGGGGCGAGGCCGGGGGGCGGGGCTTGGGGGCGAAAATTGGGGGGTTTGGGGGGGAATTTAGGGGGAGGTTTGGTGGGGGTTGGGGAGGTTTCGGGGGGTTTGGGGGTTTTTTGCGGGGGTTTATTTTGGGGGTGTTTGGGGTTTATTTTGGGGTGTTTTGCGTTTTTTTGCAGTGGTTTATTTTGGGGTATTTTGGGGTTTATTTTGGGGTATTTTTGGCTTTTTCTGACACTGCTGCCCCTCTGCAGCTGGGGGTTGTTTTGGGGGTATTTTGGGGCTGTTTGGGGTTTATTTTGGGGTTGTTTTTGGGGTTTATTTTGGGGGAGTTTGGGGTCTATTTTGGGGTTTATTTTGGGGTGTTTTGGGGTTGTTTTGGGGGTTTATTTTGGGGTTGTTTTTGGGGTTTATTTTGGGGTCTATTTTGGGGTCTATTTGGGGTTTTTTTCTGACGCTGCCCCCCCAATGCAGGTGGGGGGCGGGGAGGGGCCCCCCCAGTTCGTGACGGTGCCGCGGCCGCGGGCGGAGCTGGGGGGGCTGCGCCGGGGGGGGCTCTACGGGGTGCGGGTCCGAGCGCGCTCCGAGGGCGGCTACGGCGACTTCGGGCCCGAGACCGTGGTCAGCGCCTCGGGCAGCGGTGAGAGACCCGAAACGCCCCGAAATCACCCCAAAAATACCCCAAAAAACTGCCCTGAAATAGCCCCGGCACCCAAAAACCCAAAACCAAAATAACCCCCAAAACTGCCCCAAAAACCGAAATCACCCCAAAAACTGCCCCAAAACCGCCCTGAAATCACCCCAAAAACTGCCCCAAAACTGCCCCGAAATCACCCCAAAAACTGCCCTGAAACGCCCCGAAATCACCCCAAAAATACCCCAAAAACTGCCCTGAAATAGCCCCGAAATCACTCCAAAAATACCCCCAAAACCGCCCCGAAATAGCCCCGAAATAGCCGCAAAATCACCCCAAAAACCGCCCCAAAATCACCCCAAACATACCCCAAAAACTGTCCCAAAATAACCCCCATAACCCCTGAGACCATGGTCAGTGCCTCGGGCAGCGGTGAGAGACCCGAAACGCCCCGAAATCACCCCAAAACTACCCCAAAAACCACCCCGAAATCACCCCAAAAATACCCCCAAAAACTGCCCTGAAATCACCCCAAAAATACCCCCAAAACCGCCCCAAAAACCGCCCCGAAATCCCCCCAAAAACTGCCCTGAAACGCCCCGAAATCACCCCAAAAACCGCCCCAAAATAGCCCCGAAATCACTCCAAAAACTGCCCTGAAATAGCCCTGAAATCACCCCAAAAACTGCCCCGAAATAACCCCAAAACTGCCCTGAAATGACCCTGAAATCACCCCAAAAACTGCCCTGAAATCACCCCAAAAATACCACAAGCCACCCCAAATCCCCCAAATCCCCACCCCAAATCCCCCCAAAGTCCCCCAACCCCCGCGTTTCCCGCTCTGTCCTGCAGAGGGCGCCCGGGGGGGGCCCGGGGGGGTCGTGGCCGGAGCCGCCGCCCTGGGGGGGCTCCTGGTGCTGGCGCTGCTGGGGGGGGCCCTGCTGGGGCTCAGGTGAGCGGGATTGGGGGGATTTGGGGAAATTGGGGGGAATTGGGGGGATTTGGGGGATTATTGGGGGCCCTGCTGGGGCTCAGGTGAGCGGGATTGGGGGAAATTGGGGAAAATTGGGGGGATTTGGGGGGATTTGGGGGGATTTGGGGGATTTAGGGGATTATTGGGGGCCCTGCTGGGGCTCAGGTGAGCGGGATTGGGGGGATTGGGGGGAATTGGGGGGATTTGGGGGAATTGGGGGGATTCGGGGGATTATTGGGGGCCCTGCTGGGGCTCAGGTGAGCGGGGATTGGGGGGGGATTTGGGGGGTGGGGGGGGGATTGTGGGGGCGCTCCGCTCAGGGGATTGGGGGATTTGGGGGGAATTGGGGGGTTTGGGGGGATTTGGGGGGATTTGGTGGGGAATTGGGGGGATTTAGGGGATTATTGGGGGCCCTGCTCACCCTCAGGTGAGTGGGGACTGGGGGGTCTGGGGGGAAATTGGGGGGATTTGGGGAAATTGGGGGGGGATCTGGAGGGGGTTTTCGGGGAGATTTCAGGGAGATTTGGGGGGATTTGAGTGGGTTCCAATGTGAATTGAGGGGGATTATGGGAGCATTGGGGAGGATTTCGGGAGATTTGAGGAGGTCTGGGGGGGTTTGGAGGGGATTTGGGGTGCCTGGGGTGGATTTTGGGGTATTTTGGGGTGTTTTGGGTTATTTTGGGGTGTTTTGGGGTCCCTTTGGGGTCTCCATCCCCGGTGTCCCCCCCCCGTCCCCGCGCCGCAGGCGTTGGCGGCTCCGGGCGGAGAAACAGCGACGAGACCCCAACCCCGGGGGGGCTGGTAAGGAGACTCCAAAAACGGCCCCAAAAATGGCCCCAAAATGGCCCAAAATACCCCCAAAAATGGCTCCGAAAACGGCCCCAAAAATGGCCCCAAAATACCCCCAAAAACGGCCTCAAAAATGGCCCCAAAAATGGCCCCAAAATACCCCCAAAAATGGCCCCAAAAATGGGCCCCAAATGGCCCCTAAAGACCCCAAAAATGGCCCAAAATACAGCCCTAAGTGGCCCCAAAAATGTCCCCAAATGTCCCCAAAAATGGCCCCCAAAAGTGTCCTCAAAAATGACCCCAAAAGTGTCCCAAATTGGCCCCAAATGACCCCAAAAAGGCCCCAAAAATGTCCTCAAATTGACCCAAAAATGTCCCTAAAAATGACCCCAAAAATGTCCCCAAAAATGTTCCCAGAAATGTTCCCAAAAATGGCCCCAAAAAGGACCCCAAAAGTGTCTTCATATGGCCCCAAAAATGTCCCCAAAAATGTTCCCAAAAAAATGTCCCCAAATGGCTCCAAAAACGGCCCAAAAAATGGCCCGAAAAATGGCCCGAAAATGACCCCAGGTGTGACCCCAGGTGTGACCCAGGTGTGACCCCAGGTGTGACCCCAGGTGTGACCCCAGGTGTGACGCAGGATGACCCCAGGTGTCCCCAGGTGACCCCAGGTGTGACCCCAGGTGTGACCCCAGGTGTGACCCAGGTGTGTCCCCCCCCCAGGTGGGAAGCTCTACATCGACCCCCTGACCTACGAGGACCCCGAGGTGGCCCTGAGGGACTTCGCGCAGGAGATCGACGTCACCTGCGTCACCATCGAGGAGGTCATCGGCGCAGGTGGCACCTGGGACACACCTGGGGGGACACACCTGGGGGGACACACCTGGGACACACCTGGGGACACCTGGGGACACCTGGGGACATCACAGATACACCTGGGACACACTTGGGACACACCTGGGGACAGCTGGGACACACCTGGGGCCGTGGTTTGGGGGGATTCGGGGTATTTTGGGGGGATCCCACCTGTGCCAGGTGAGTTCGGGGAGGTGTGGGTGGGATTTTGGGTGCAATTATCAGGATTTGGGGTATTTTTGGGCGCGTTTTTCCATATTTCGGATACATTTACCCGCATTACCTGTGCCAGGTGAGTTCGGGGAGGTGTGGGTGGGGTTTCGGTGGATTTATTCCTATTTTGGGTATTTTTGGGTGCAATTATCAGGATTTGGGGTATTTTTGGGCGCGTTTTTCCATATTTTGGGTGTGTTTATGTGATTTACCTGTGCCAGGTGAGTTCGGGGAGGTGTGGGTGGGGTTTTGGTGGATTTATTCCTATTTTGGGTATTTTTGGGTGCATTTATCAGGATTTGGGGTATTTTTGGGCACGTTTTTCCATATTTTGGGTGTGTTTGTGTGATTTACCTGTGCCAGGTGAGTTCGGGGAGGTGTGGGTGGGGTTTTGGGTGTATTTAACCATATTTTGGGTGCATTTATCAGGATTTGGGGTATTTTTGGGCATTTTTCCATATTTCGGATACATTTACCCACATTACCTGTGCCAGGTGAGTTCGGGGAGGTGTGGCGCGGGCGGCTGTGCCTGCCGGGCCAGCCCGAGGCCGAGGTGGCCGTGAAGACGCTCAAGGGCGGCGCGGGCGAGCGGCAGCGCCGGGAGTTCCTGCGCGAGGCGGCGCGCATGGCGCAGTTCCTGCACCCCAACGTGCTGCGGCTGCGCGGCGTCGTCAGCGCGCGGAGCCCGGCCATGATCGTCACCGAGTTCCTCATGCACGGCGCGCTGGACGCCTTCCTCAGGGTGGGGACACTGGGGGACATCGGGGAGATTGGGGACATTGGGGACACTGGGGACATCGGGGGGACACCCAGGGGACATTGGGGACACCCAGGGGACATCGGGGGTGTCAGGGGCATTGGGGGTGTCAGGGGCATTGGGGACATCGGGGACATTGGGGACATCAGGGACACCCAGGGGACATCGGGGACATCGGGGGTGTCAGGGGCATTGGGGACATTGGGGACACCGAGGGGACACTGGGGACACTGGGGACACTGAGGACATTGGGGGTGTCAGGGTAATTGGGGACATTGGGGACACTGGGGACATTGGGGACACCAAGGGGACATCGGGGACATTGGGGACATCAAGGGGACAATGGGGGCATTGGGGACACTGGGGACATTGGGGACATTGGCGCCATGCTCTGTGTCCCCAGGGCCATGAGGGGACATTGTCCCCTCTCCAGCTGGTGGCCGTGCTCTGTGTGTGATGTCCCCGTGATGTCCCCATGCTCTGTGTCACCCCTCGATGTCCCCATGACCTGGGACGTCACTTTGTGTCCCCTCGATGTCCCCAGGGCCGGGAGGGGACGCTGTCCCCGCTGCAGCTGGTGGCCATGCTGCGCGGCATCGCGGCCGGGATGCGCTACCTGGCCGAGGCCGGCTTCGTGCACCGCGACCTGGCCGCCAGGAACATCCTGGTGGACGCGCACCTGGGGGATTGGGGTTTGGGTTGGGGTTCTGGTGGGTTTTGGGGTGTGGAACATCCTGGTGGACGCGCACCTGGTCTGCAAGGTGGGAGGGTTTGGCGGAAATTTTGGGGGGTTTTGGGGATTTCAGTGGATTTTGGGGGATTTAGGGGAGTTTTGGGTGATTTTGGGGAGTTTTGGGGGTTTTGGGGGATTTCAGTGGGGTTTTGGGGGATTCTGGCAGGTTTTGGGGGATTTCAGTGTGTTTTTGGGACATTTTGGGGTAACTCCGTTGGGTTTTTGGGGCGCGGAGCCCCCCTCCGGACGCGCACCTGCCCGCAGGTGTCCGACTTTGGGCTGTCGCGGGCGCTGGACGGGGACAGGGACAGCGACCCCACCTACACCAGCTCCCTGGTGAGACCCCCGGGCGCGGGGTTTGGGGGGTCCCGGTGGGTTTGGGGGAGATTCAGGAGATTCCAGCACATTTTGGGGATTTTGGTGGGTTCTGGGGGAGTTCTGACGGATTTTGGGGGGAACATTGGCAGGTTTGGGGGGATTTTGGTGGGTTTGGAACTTCCGGGGGAATTTGGGGTTTCTCAGGCAGTTCGGGGTTCCCCAGGGGGTTTTTGGCATTTTCTGGGGTTTTTTGAGGTTTCCTGGGTGGGATTTGAGGTTTCCTGGGTGGTTTTTGGTGTTTCCCAGGGGTTTCTGTGGTTTTTGGTGTTTCCCAGGGGGGCATTTGGGGTTTTCTCAGAAGATTTGAGGTTTCCTGGGTGACTTTGTGGTTTCCTGGGCACACATGTTTGGTGTTCCCTGGGGTTTTTTGGGGTTTCCTGGAAGTTTTTTTTGGGGTTTCTCAGGTCATTCGGGGTTTCCTGGGCGGGATTTGGGGTTTCCCAGGGGTTTTTGGCATTTCCTGGTGTTTGTGGCATTTCCTGGGGTTTTAGGGTTTTCCTGGTGGTTTTTCAAGTCCCCCTGTCGGTTTTTGGGGTCCCCTGTCGGTTTTTGGGGCCCCCTGATGGATTTCGGGGTCCCTGGGGGTTTTGGGGTCCCCCTGTCGGTTTTTGGGGTCCCCTGATGGATTTCGGGTCCCTGGGGGTTTTGGGGTCCCCCTGTCGGTTTTTGGGGTCCCCTGATGGATTTCGAGGTCCCCTGTCGGTTTTTGGGGTCCCCCTGACGGATTTCGGGGCCCCGGGCAGGGCGGGAAGATCCCGATCCGCTGGACGGCGCCCGAGGCCATCGCGTTCCGCACGTTCACCTCGGCCAGCGACGCCTGGAGCTACGGGATCGTCATGTGGGAGGTGCTGAGCTTCGGGGAGCGGCCCTACTGGGACATGTCCAACCAGGACGTGAGTCACCCCAAAATCCGGGACCCCAAAAATACCAAAAATCCCCCCAAAACCCCCCAAAACACCCCAGAAACATCCAAAACACCAAAAACACCAAAAAAACCCAAAATCGCCCCAAAAACGGGTTCATGGGAGGCGCTGAGCTTCGGGGAGCGGCCCTACTGGGACGTGTCCAACCAGGACGTGAGTCACCCCAAAATCCGAGACCCCAAAAACCCCAAAAATCCCCCCAAAACCCCCAAAATCCCAAATTCTCCAAAAACCCCCAAATGGCCCCAAAACCCCCTCACCTGTCCCAGGTGATCAGTGCCATCGAGCAGGATTATTATCAATGTGATTTATCAATGTTATCAATACTCTCACCTGTGCAGGTGATCCAGCAGGATAATTACCAGTGTGATTTATCAATGTTATCAATGTTATCAATACTCTCACCTGTCCCAGGTGATCAAGGCCATCGAGCAGGATTACCGGTGTGCTTTATCATGCTGTCACTGTTATCACCGGCTATACTGCGTGCTGGCAGCCCGCCCCACGTGATCAACGCCATCGAGCAGGATTACCGGCTCTCCGGCACCCGCAGCGCCTGCCCGGTGCGGCGCGGCACCTGCGGATGCTGCACTGCTGGGCACGCGCTGGGGACACACCTGGGCACTCCTGGGCACACCTGGGCACATCTGGGGGCACACCTGGGGGCGCACCTCGGCACACCTGGGCACATCTGGGGGCACACCTGGGGACACACCTGGGCACACCTGGGCACACCTGGGCACATCTGGGCACACCTGGGCACACCTGGGCACGCCTGGGCACACCTGGGGACACACCTGGGCACACCTGGGCACATCTGGGGGCACACCTGGGGACACACCTGGGGGCACACCTGGGCACACCTGGGCGCACCTGGGGGCACACCTGGGCACACCTGGGCACATCTGGGGGCACACCTGGGGGCACACCTGGGGGCACACCTGGGCACGCCTGGGGGCACACCTGGGGACGCCTGGGCACATCTGGGGGCACACCTGGGGGCACACCTGGGGGCACACCTGGGGGCACACCTGGGGGCACACCTGGGCACACCTGGGGGGGAATGAACACCTGGGTGCGCTGTGGGGAGGGGTCTCAGCACACCTGAGTTCACGGGGAGGGGGTCCCAAAACACCTGAATTCAGGGCGGGGGGTCCCAGCACACCTGAATTAACTCAGGGGGTCTCAGCAGCACACCTGAGTTCATTGGGAAGGGGGTCTCCCACACCTGAGTTCATTGGGGGGTCCCCCACACCTGGTTTTGGGCAGGGGGTCCCCAGGTCACGGCTCTGACCCCGCCCCCCTCTATCCCCGCAGCCCCTCCCCCTCCTGCCTGGAGCCCACCCCCCCCAAGGCCGAGCCCACCCCCACCCCCCCCTCGGGGGGGCACCTGGAGCCCCTCGGGGTCACCGGGCTGGAGCTGCTGCCCGGCTGCGCGGCGAGTACGGGGGGCAATGGGGGGGGGGCAATGGGGGCAATGGGGCAATGGGGGCAATGGGGGCAATGGGGTCAATGGGGGCAATGGGGCAATGGGGCAATGGGGGGAGTGGGGGGCAATGGGGGGCAATGGGGGCAATGGGGCAATGGGGGGCAATGGGGGCAATGGGGGCAATGGGGGGCAATGGGGGCAATGGGGCAATGGGGGTCAATGGGGGCAATGGGGGCAATGGGGCAATGGGGGGCAATGGGGGGGGCAATGGGGGGCAATAAGGGGGGCAATGGGGGCAATGGGGGCAATGGGGGCAATGGGGGGCAATGGGGGCAATGGGGGGCACAGTGGGGGCAATGGGGCAATGGGGCAATGGGGGCAATGGGGGCAATGGGGGCAATGGGGGCAATGGGGGCAATGGGGCAATGGGGGTCAATGGGGGCAATGGGGGGGCAATGGGGGGCAATGGGGCAATGGGGGGCAATGGGGGCAATGGGGGGCAATGGGGGCAATGGGGGCAATGGGGGGCAATGGGGCAATGGGGGGCAGTGGGGGGCAGTGGGGGGCAATGGGGGCAATGGGGCAATGGGGGCAATGGGGGGCAATGGGGGCAATGGGGGGCAATGGGGGTCAATGGGGGCAATGGGGCAATGGGGGGAACTGGGGGGGGGCAATGGGGGCAATGGGGGGCAATGGGGGGGGGGCAATGGGGGCAATGGGGCAATGGGGGCAATGGGGGCAATGGGGGGCAATGGGGGCAATGGGGCAATGGGGGGGCAGTGGGGGCAGTGGGGGGCAATGGGGGCAATGGGGCAATGGGGGCAATGGGGGGGCAATGGGGCAATGGGGGGTCAATGGGGGCAATGGGGGCAATGGGGGGCAAGGGGCAATGGGGGGCAATGGGGGGCAATGGGGCAATGGGGGGCAATGGGGGGCAATGGGGGCAATGGGGCAATGGAGGCAATGGGGGCAATGGGGGGCAATGGGGGCAATGGGGGCAATGGGGGCAATGGGGCAATGGGGGGGCAATGGGGGCAATGGGGGCAATGGGGGGCAGTGGGGGCAGTGGGGGCAATGGGGGGCAGTGGGGGGCAATGGGGGCAATGGGGGGCAATGGGGCAATGGGGGCAATGGGGGCAATGGGGGCAAGGGGCAATGGGGGGGGGCAATGGGGGCAATGGGGGGAATGGGGGCAATGGGGGCAATGGGGGCAATGGGGAATGGGGGAATGGGGGCAGTGGGGGGGCAATGGGGGGCAATGGGGGGCAGTGGGGGGCAATGGGGGGCAATGGGGGCAATGGGGGGCAATGGGGCAATGGGGGGGGGCAGTGGGGGCAATGGGGGCAATGGGGGGCAATGGGGGGCAGTGGGGGGCAGTGGGGGCAATGGGGAATGGGGGGCAATGGGGGGATCTGGGGGGGCACAGAGGGTCTGGGGGCAGCGGGGGCGCGTGGGGTGACCCCCGTGTCCCTCCCCAGGGACCTGCTGCGCATGGGGGTGGCGCTGGCCGGGCAGCAGAGCCCCTCCCCCAAAGGCGACCCCCAGTGCTGACACCACCCCTGGCCACGCCCATGGCAAGATGGCCGCCGGGGAGAGGCGCTAAGGGACACGGATGGATGGGGGAGCAAGATGGCTGCCGGGACAAGATGGCTGCGGGACAAGATGTCCGCCAGGACAAGATGGCCACCAGGACAAGATGGCCACCAATCCAACATGGCTAACCATCCAATATGGCTGCCCATCCAACATGGCTGCCAGGACAATATGGCTGCCAATCCAACATGGCTGCTAATCCAATATGGATGCCAGAACAATAGGGCCACCAGGACAATATGGCTGCCCATCAATATGGCTGCCTTTCCAATATGGCTGCCAATCCAACATGGCCGCCTTTCCAATATGGCTGCCAGGACAATAAAACTCCACCCACCAATGACTTGAGGGGCGGGGCCTGGACAGGGCAGATCTCAGGGGCGTGGCCGCCAATGGGAGTGGCCAAACATGAGTGGGTGTGGCCAACACGGGCATGGCCACATGGGCGTGTCCATAAACGGGCGTGGTCACCGATGGGCGTGGTCACCGATGGGCGTGGCCCCACTGCTTTTATTGTCCCAATTCCGGTCACGGCCAATAAATGCAGCTGATGCAAATGAGGGGGCGGGGCTGTGTCCCCAGGGGCACCCCCGAGCCCCTCCCCCATCCCCAAAGTGTCACCAAGGGCCCCCCCGGCCCCGAGTGTCCCCAAAATCCCCGTTCCTCCCAAAATCCCCGTTCCTGTCCCCAAGGTCCCCCTCGGTGTCCCCAGGGCCACCCCGCTCCCAGCTGTCCCCATAGCCCCACCTGTCCTCCCCAGTGTCCCCAAAGCCACCCCCCGTGTCCCCAAAGCCACCCCCAGTGTCCCCAAGGTCACCCCCCATGTCCCCAAACCCACGTGTCCCCAAGGCCCCCCCAGCCGTCCCCAGCCCCCCCCATGTCCCCGCAGTCCCCGCTGTCCTCGAGGCCCCCCCCGATGTCCCCGATGTCCCCGCTGTCCCCCGCCAGCGCCCCGGCCGTGCCGCGCAGGGTCCAGGCCAGCAGCGCCAGCCGCAGCTGGACACTGTCCCCGAGTGTCCCCTCAGTGTCCCCGAGTGTCCCCTCAGTGTCCCCGAGTGTTCTCTCACTGTCCCCGAAGTGTTCTCTCATTGTCCCCAGGTGTCCCTAGGTTGTCCCCAGCTGTCCCTTTGCTGTCCCCTGGTGTCCCCTCATTGTCCCCAGGTGTCCCCTCATTGTCCCCAGGTGTCCCTTTGCTGACCCCGAAAGTGTTCTCTCATTGTCCCCACGGTGTCCCCGTGCCACCCCCCGGTGTCCCCGTGCCACCCCCCGGTGTCCCCCGCGCTGTCCCCAGCTCGGCCACCAGCGCCGCCAGCGTGTGCCCGCCCCGGCCCAGCAGGACGTGACGGAACGGGGACACCAGAGGGGACACGAACGGGGACAGCAGCGACGCCTCGGCCTGCGGGGACAGACGGACAGATGGACACTGTGAGAGGGACAGAGGGACAGGGACACACGGACAGGGACACAGGGGACACGGTCAGGGGTGGGGACACAGGGACAGGGAGGGACCGGGAGGGGGCAGGGCTGGCACAGAGGTGGCACAGGTGACACAGGTGACCCCGGGTGACCCAAGGTGACGCTCAGGTGATCCCGGGTGACCCCAGGTGACACTCAGGTGACACAGGTGACACTCGGGTGACACTCAGGTGACCCCGGGTGACCCCCAGGTGACACTCAGGTAGCACTCAGGTGACACTCAGGTGACCCCGGTGACCCCGGGTGACACTCAGGTGACACAGGTGACCCCAGCTGACACTCAGGTGACCCCGGGTGACACTCAGGTGACACAGGTGACCCCAGGTGACACTCAGGTGACCCCGGGTGACCCCCAGGTGACACTCAGGTGGCACTCAGGTGGCACTCAGGTGACCCCGGGTGACCCCGGGTGACACTCAGGTGACACAGGTGACCCCAGGTGACCCCGGGTGACCCCGGGTGACACTCAGGTGACACAGGTGACCCCAGGTGACACAGGTGGCACTCACGGCCATATACGGTTAGCCCCGGTTCAGCCTGGTTATACTGGGATATACCGGTTATACGGTTATACGGGGAGATACTGGCGTATACCGGGAGAGACTGGTACTGGGCCAGGTATGTACGGGGAACTGGTTATACTGGTTAT
This sequence comes from Camarhynchus parvulus, assembly GCF_901933205.1. NCBI lineage: Eukaryota > Metazoa > Chordata > Aves > Passeriformes > Thraupidae > Camarhynchus > Camarhynchus parvulus. The sequence goes on along the minus strand of NW_022148501.1, from coordinate 85,530 downwards.
ACTGGGATATACTGGTTATACTGGTTATACTGGGATATACTGGTTATACTGGTTATACTGGGATATACTGGGATATACTGGGATATACTGGTTATACTGGGATATACTGGTATGTACTGGGATATACTGGGATATACTGGTTATACTGGTTATACTGGTTATACTGGTTATACTGGTTTATACTGGAATATACTGGGATATACTGGGGGGGACTGGTCTGTACTGGTCTACACTGCTCTGTACTGGTTTATACTGGTTTATACTGGGATATACTAGTTTATACTGGTTTATACTGGTTTATACTGGGGGGGACTGGGAGGGACTGGTCTGTACTGGTCTACACTGCTCTGTACTGGTCTATAATGGTTTATACCGGTCTATACTGGTCTGTACTGATCTGTACTGGTCCATACTGGTCCGTACTGGTCCATACTGGTTTACACGCACCTGCAGCGGCGCCAGCTGCCGCACCAGCGCGTCCCCGATGGCCGCGGGCTCCAGCGGCAGCCGCGGGTCGTGGCCCAGGCGGAGCAGGAGCTGCGCGGCCACGGCGGCCACGGCGCGGGCCACGGCGGGGAGGCGGCCCCGCAGCCGCGCTCCGAGCCGCGACAGGGTGTCCTCGGGGGTGCCCAGGGCCGCGCGGGCGCTGCCGCTGCCGCCCGGAGCCTGCGGGGACATGGGGGACACTGTCACATGGGGGGACACCGGGGACAACGGGGACACAGGGACATGGGGGGACACCGGGGACAACGGGGACATTGTCACATGGGGGGACACCGGGGACACCGGGGACACAGGGACATGGGGACACAGGGACACCGGGGACATTGTCACATGGGGGGACACCGGGGGACAACAGGGACACGGTCACACAGGGACACCGGGGACACAGGGACATGGGGACACAGGGACACCGGGGACATTGTCACATGGGGGGACACCGGGGGACAGTGGGGGACACGGTCACAGGGGACACGGTCACACAGGGACATGGTCACACAGGGACATTGCCACACAGGGACATGGGGACACAGGGACACTGTCACATGAGGGGACACCAGGGAGGACACGGGTACAGGGGGACACGAGCTGTGGGGACGTGGGGAGACATTGGGGACACAGAGGGGACAGAGGGGACTTGGTCACGGAGAGCACACAGGGACACGGTCCGGACATGGGGACAGCCGAGGACAAGGACAGGGGGACACAGGGGAGGGGTGGGAATGCTTGGTGACACTTGGTGACATCGGGGATCACCCTGGGGACACCTGGGGACACTTTGGGGACATTTTGGGGACGCTTTGGGGGTCTCACCTCATCGAAGCCGAGCTCCAGCGCCGGGACCCCCGCGGCTGCCGTGAAGGGGAAGGCACCGCTCTCGGGGGGCAGGGGGCGGATCCTGGGGGACAGACGGACACGGGTGGGGCAGGGGGACACCTGAGGGTGTCCCCAGGTGTCCCCAGGTGTCCCCAGGTGTGTCCCAGGTGTGCCCAGGTGTGCCCAGGTGTGTCCCAGGTGTGCCCAGGTGTCCCCAGGTGTGCCCAGGTGTGTCCCCAGGTGTCCCCAGGTGTGTCCCAGGTGTCCCCAGGTGTCCTCAGGTGTGCCCCCAGGTGTGCCCAGGTGTCCCCAGGTGTGCCCAGGTGTGCCCCCAGGTGTGCCCAGGTGTGTCCCCAGGTGTCCCCAGGTGTGTCCCCAGGTGTCCCCCCAGGTGTGCCCAGGTGTGTCCCCAGGTGTCCCCAGGTGTGCCCCCAGGTGTCCCCAGGTGTGCCCAGGTGTGCCCAGGTGTGTCCCCACTCACACGTCGCTCTCCCAGCCCCGCCCCGGCCGCCGCAGCTGCTCCAGGAGGGATTTCCCGCCCTCGTTGGGGCTCTCCACCTTTGGTTGGGGGAGGGGCGGTGACGTGGGGGGGAGGGGCTGCCCTTCCCCCACCCCTCCGTCCCCTCCCCCCCCCGCCCCGCCCCTCCCCCACCTGCTCCAGGGCGCTCTCGATCAGCGGCCCCAGGGTGGGGCTGGTCCGGACCACGAAGCGATCGGCGCCTGGGGGGGGGGAGGGGTCAGGGGGGGGGAGGGGCGGGGACCCCCCCTCAAATCCCCGGTTGGGGGAGGGGCGCACCCAGCACGGGCCGGTCCAGGCTGACGTAGGCGGCGACTTTGGTGTGCAGGAGGTCGGGGTAGCCCTGGGGGGAGGGGCGGGGTCACGGCGGGGTCACGGGGGGTCACGGCGGGGTCACGGGGGTCACGGGGGTCACCCCGGGGTCACCTCGAGCCACTCGGTGGCGCCCAGGTGCCCGAACTCGGCGCCGTCCCAGCTGACGAAGAGGAGCGTCCGGCGGAGCTGGAACCCTGGGGGAAGGGCCGGGGGGCGGGGCAGGGGCGGGGTCAGGGGGAAGGGGAGGACCCCTCCCAATGAGGGAGGGGCACCCAAAGGTGGGGGAGACCCCCCCCAAAATTAGGGGGGAGCACCCAAGGGAGGGGAAATTCATGCCTGGCCCCTCCCCCCATGGCCCCGCCCCTGTTTGGGAACCGCCCCCTCGCTGATGGCCCCTCCCCCACCCTCGGAAGCCCCGCCCCCCTCAGTTTGGGAAAACCCAAATTCCCCGATTTCCCCAAATTTCCCAATTTCAGCCGCACCCCAAATCGGGGACCCCGCCCCGCTCAGCCCCGGCCCCGCCCCTCTCACCCTCTCGGCCAATGGCGGCGAAGAACTGGGCGAGCTCCAGCAGGAGGGCGGTGCCCACACCCGAGGCCGCCGCCCCTGGCCCCAGCGAATCGCGTTGGGCCCCCACGATGATGTAACAGTCTGGGCGGGGCCGCCGTCAGCGAGGCCACGCCCACTCCCACCAGCTCTGAACCCCATTGGCCACGCCTGTTCATTGCCCCGCCCGCTCTGACCACGCCCAAAAACGAGACCGCATTGGCCACGCCCCACTGACCACACCCACTTCACCCATCCCCATTTTCCTGTCGCCCCGCCCTCCTTTGGCCCCTCCCCTCGCATGACCACGCCCATCTTCTGACCACAACCACCATGACCACGCCCCTTCCAGCACGAGCACACCCACTGACCACACCCACTGACCACACCCAACCTGACGACAAAACCCCCGAGTGACCACACCCCCTCTGGCCCCGCCCCCCCGGCCCCGCCCCCCCGCCCTGCCCCTCACCGGGCTCGAGGCGCCCCCGCAGGGCCCCGAAGACGCTGGTGAGGGTCCCGGGGCACGTCCCCGCCCCCACCCGCAGCCGCAGGCGCCGCCCCCCCGGGCGGGGCCGGAACCGCAGCGACCCCCCCGGGACCCCCCAGCGCGGGGGGGCGAGGGGGGGGCCCAGGGACCTGCGGGGGAGGGGAGAGGGGTGAGACCCCCCCCAGGACCCGGAAATGGGGAGGGGCAGAGGGGATGGGACCCTTTGGGGAGGGGTCCCGGGTTAATTTGGGGAGGGGTCCCGGGTTAATTTAAGGGTTAATGGTTAATTTGGGAGGGGTCTGTGTTAATTTGGGGAGGGGTCTGTGTTACTCTGGGGGTCCCGGGTTAATTTGGGGAGGGGTCTGTGTTAATTTGGGGGTCCCGGGTTAATTTGGGGAGGGGTCTGTGTTAATTTGGGGAAGGGTCTCTCGTACCTCATCAGCCTCATGGCCGTGGCGGCGCTCAGGGGGTGGGCGGGGATCGGGGGCACCCCCGGGGGGGGCCCGGGGGCGTGGCCGCGGAAGGAGGGGAACCCCCGGCTGAAGGGGTCCCCCGCCCCCTCCTGCACCTGGGGGGATATCAGAGACCGAGACCCCTCCCCAAAATACCCCAGAGACCCCCAAATAACCCCCAAAATACCCCAGAGACCCCCAAAATAACCCCCAAATGAACCAAAATACCCCAAATACCCCCCAAAAACACCCAGCGACCCCCCCTCACACCCCGCCCCTCCTTCACCTGGGGGGACATCAGACACTGAGACCCCTCCCCAAAATACCCCAGAGACCCCCAAAATAACCCCCAAAATACCGCGCAGACCCCGCCCCCCATCAGGACAACATGGCTGCTGTTCCAACATGGCTGCCAATCCAACATGGCCACCAATCCAACATGGCTGCCATTCCAATATGGCTGCCTTTCCAACATGGCTGCCAATCCAACATGGCCACCTTTCCAATATGGCTGCCTTTCCAATATGGCTGCCAATCCAACATGGCCACCATTCCAACATGGCTGCCAATCCAATATGGCTGCTGTTCCAATATCGCTGCCTTTCCAACATGGCTGCCTTTCCAATATGGCTGCCGGGACATCAGAGACCGAGACCCCTCCCCAAATACCCCTGACCTGCCCAAAAACCCCCAAAACAACCCCAAAATTCACCCCAGAGACCCCAAACACCCCCCAAAGACCCCCAGCCCCTCCCGCACCTCCCAGCCCCCCCAAATCCGCCCCCCTCCCCCCAGCGCCCCTCCCCCACTCACGTGCAGGGTGGGGGTCGTGCCCCCCCCCAGCCCGGGGCCCCCCCCCGGCCCGGCCGCGTCCCGGGGGTCGGGGTAGAGCAGGACCCCGAGCACCCCGCGTGGAACATGGCCGCCACCTGGGGGCGGGGCGCGGCAATGGGGGCGGGGCACGGCAATGGGGGCGGGGCTTCCACCCAACCCCCATCCCAACCCCCACCCCGATTTTGGGGTCTCACTTTTGGGTTGGGGTCCCTTTCCCCCCAATTTTTGGGGTCTCACCTGTCCAGGTCTCACCTGTTGGGCGGGGCCGTCCCTCCCCAGCCCCTCCCCCAGTTGGTGGGCGGGTCCCCCATGCTGTGGGCGTGTCCGTACCTGTTGGGCGGGGCTGCCCCGCCCCAGCCGCAGCAGCGCCAGGTGTCCCGGCAGCGTCACCCCCCGCGCCCGCAGCTCCGCCAGGTCCTGGGGGCGCCCGTAGTGCCCGTACACCAGCCCGCCCTGCGGGGGGCAGGGGTCAGCTGGCTGGGGTCAGAGGTCACGGGTCACGGGGGTCAGGGGTCACTCACGGTGGCGGTGCCGGGGGCGCTCCAGGCGCAGAACGCTTCCGGGTCCAGCGGGAGCCGCTCCAGCTCCGCCCCCCCCGGCCCCACCCAGGCCAGGGACACCGCCCCCCTGGGGGCAAAGGGCAAAGGTCAGGGGTCAGCTCCGCCCCCCACTGTCCCCAGGGACCTTTGACCTCCTGTGACCCCTCCCCATTGCCCCCCCCCATGACCCCCCAAACCCCCTTGGTGACCCCCATGACCTCCCCATGACCTCCCAGTGACCCAGCAGTGATCTCCACCCCCCCAATGACCTCTGTGACCCCCCAGTGACCCCTGACCCCCCATCTTCCCCCCCATTACCGGACTGGGAGGGGGAGGGGCTGGGGGCGGCTCCAGGCCCGGCTCAGCCCCGCCCCTGCCATGGCGCTCAGCACTGATTGGGCGAGAGCTCGGCCACGCCCCGAACCCGCCCCGTGCGGCCCCGAGCTGACCTCCCTGCGGGGAAGGGGCGGGCGTCACACAGGGGTCACAGCGGGGTCAGGGGTCACAGGGGTCACAGGGGGTAGCAGTGGTCAGGGATGGTCAGTGATGGTCAGTGGTCACTCATTGGTCACTCAGCGGTCAGTGGTCACTCAGCGGTCAGTGGTCACTCATTGGTCACTCATGGTCACTCAGCGGTCAGTGGTCACTCAGTGGTCACTCAGTGGTCACTCAGCGGTCAGTGGTCACTCAGAGGTCAGTGGTCACTCGGTGGTCACTCAGTGGTCACTCAGCGGTCAGCGGTCACTGTTGGTCACTCAGTGGTCACTCAGCAGTCAGTGGTCACTCATTGGTCACTCATGGTCACTCAGCGGTCAGCGGTCACTCAGCGGTCAGTGGTCACTGTTGGTCACTCAGTGGTCACTCAGCGGTCAGTGGTCACTGGTGGTCACTCAGTGGTCACTCAGTGGTCACTGTTGGTCACTCAGCGGTCACTCAGCGGTCAGTGGTCACTGTTGGTCACTCAGTGGTCACTGTTGTCACTCGGGTCACTCAGCGGTCACTCAGCGGTCAGTGGTCACTGTTGGTCACTCAGTGGTCACTCAGCGGTCAGTGGTCACTCAGCGGTCACTCAGTGGTCACTCATTGGTCACTCATGGTCACTCAGCGGTCAGTGGTCACTCATTGGTCACTCAGTGGTCACTCAGCGGTCACTGCGGTCACTCAGCGGTCGTGGTCACTCAGCGGTCAGTGGTCACTGTTGGTCACTCAGTGGTCACTCAGTGGTCAGCGGTCACTCAGCGGTCAGTGGTCACTCACCTGGCCCACTGCTCCACCCTCTCCTCCCTCAGGTGTCGCCGCAGCAGCTCCCGCAGGCGGGGCCGGGGGGGCGGAGCCTCCGCGCTGGCCCCGCCCCAAACCAAATCGGGGGTGGAGCCTCCCGGGAGAGGCCCCGCCCCCACGGCCCCGCCCTTGCAGGGGGTGTGGCCAAGGCCGGCAACCAACAGCCCTGGGGGTGGGGTCACAGGGGGCGGGGTCAGAGTGGGTGGAGTCACAGAGGGGAGGGGTTACTGGGGTGGGGTCACAGGGGGTGGGGTCACAGAGGGGCAGAGCCCCCAGTGGGCGTGGCCCCGGACTCCCGTACCCAATAGGAACGCGGTGGCCGAGCCCAGGGCCAGCGTGGCCAGGGGGTGGAGCCAGGGGCGTGGTCTGCGCCGGGGGCGTGTCCGGGGGCGCGGCAGCCGCACCATTGGCTCCGCCCCCTCCTCCTCCTCCTCCCTCCCCTCGCGGGGGTTCCTGTGCCGGGAATAGGAGACGGGACCCCCCCCGGGGGGCTGGGGGGGGTCAGGACCCCCGAATTGGGGAGGGGGAGGGGTCAGGACCCCCCGAAATGGGGGGAGGGGAGAGGGGGAGGGGCTTTACCCGTCCGTGGAAGCAGCGACGCAGCGTCTCCATGGCAACCGGGGGGGTCTGGGGGGTCCCGGGGGGGTCAGGGGGGTCCCGGGTGTATTTTGGGGTCTCTGGGGATATTTTAGGGTCCCTGGGGGGGTCCCGGGGGTCCCCAGGTGCTGCGGTTCCCCTCCCCCCCCCCCAGGTCAGACTTTGCCCCGGGCGGACTTTGCCCCTCCCCCACCCCAAACCTGCGCCCCCCCCGCCCCCAACCCCCCCTGAGCCCCCCCGGGGTGACCCCCGACCCCCCCTGAGCCCCCCAAACCCCCCAAAAATCCCCAAAATGCCCCAAAATGCCCCAAATCCCCGGCCCCGCTCACCCGCGGCCGCCGGAGCCGCACTGGCTCCGCCCCCACAGGTGAGAAAAAGGGGCGGGGCCTGAGCGGGGGGCGGGACCAGCGGTGCTGGGAAAGGGGCGTGGTTTGAGGATAAACGGGCGTGGTTTGTGGATGAAATGGGCGTGGTTTGTTCATGAATGGGTGTGGTTTGTAGGGGGCGTGGCCGATGGAGGCCCCGCCCCGGCGCCGCCCGGTCCCGGCGGGGATTGGCTGGGCCTGGGGGGTTCGGGGGGATTTGGGGGGATTTGGGGGGATTTGGGGAATTTTGTGGGATTTCGGGGGTGTCAGGGATGCTCGGGGGGCGGCTCAGAGGGTTTGGGGTCCCATTTTTGGGTCCCGTGCATTTGGGGGTCCTGTTTGCAGGGGCCCGTTTGGGGGTCCCGGCTTTGGGGGTCCCTTTCGGGGGTCCCGGGGATTTTGGGGGTCTCAGTTTTGGGTCCCATTGAATTTGGGGGTCCCGTTCAGGGGTCCCGGGGATTTTGGGGGTCCCGTTTGGGGGTCCCCGCGCAGCCATTCTCGGGGAAGGGGTCTCATAAATATTCTCGTGTTTGCATTAAGTTACATGGGAGGGGGCGGGGTCTCCCCTGAGTGACAGCTGTCAATCAATCACCCGCGGGGCCTGGGCAGACCAGGGCGCTCAGGCGGGGGGGATGACTGACAGCTGTCAATCACCTGCCGGCGCGTGCAACGTGCCGGGGGGAGGGGAGGGGATGCTGATGGCTCCTGGTGCTGGTGATTGACAGCTGTCAGTGCTGGTGATTGACGGCTGACAGTCCTGGTGATTGACAGCTGTCAGTGCTCGTGATTGACGGCTGACAGTCCTGGTGATTGACAGCTGTCAGTCCTGGTGATTGACGGCTATCAGTCCTGGTGACTGGGGGCTGTCCGTGATGATTGGCAGCTGATGGTGATGATTGACAGGTGCTGATGATGACTGGCAGCTCTCCGTGCTGATTGACAGCTGTCAGTGCTGACAGCTATTGATAATGATTGGCAGCTGTGTGTGATGATTGACATGTGGCGGCAGTGATTGACAGCTGTCCACAGTGATTGATGTCTGTCTCTGTCGGTGATTGACAGCTGCTGACAGTGATGATTGACAGCTGCCTGGGGTTTTTGACAGCTGCCTCTGGTGAGTGATTGACAGCTGCCAGCGGTGAATAACAGCTGCTGACGGTGATGATTGGCAGCTGTCTCTGATGATTGACAGCTGCTGACGGTGATGATTGGCAGCAGTCCCCAGCAGTGACTGACAGCCGTTTCCGTTGATGATTGACAGCTGTCCCCAGCGGTGACGGGCGGCTCACCTGGGGCAGGTGTCGGCCAGGTAGAGCCGCACCTTCCCGCGCAGGAAGCGGCTCAGGACCCCCAGGAGCCGGGGGAGGGTCCGGACCCGCACGGGGGCGGGGGGCGACGGCGGGGGCGGGGCCTGCGGGGAGGGGCGGGGTCAGGGCGACACGGACCGCCCCCAAAAACCCCAAAAACCCCAAAACCCCCCAAAAACCCCAAAAACCCCCAAAACCCCAAAAACCCCAAAAACCCCCAAAACCCCAAGACTCTCCCGGACTCCCAACACTCCCCAAACCTCACTGGAGCCTCTAAAACCCCTCAAACCCCCCAAATCTCGCTCCAATCCCCCCAGGACCCCCCAGATCCCTCCCAAACACCCCCCAGGACCCCCATAAATCCCCCCCAAATCCCCCCAAATCCCCCGACTTCCGCCAAATCCCCCGGTTACCGGCGCGGGCAGCCCCCGCAGCAGCCGCGCCAGGCTCCAACCCCCCCAAATCCCCCCAGGACCCCCCGATTTCGCCCCAAATCCCCCCCAAACCCCCCCAGTTTCCCCCCATAAGCCCCGCGATCCGCCGGTTACCGGCGCGGGCAGCCCCCGCAGCAGCCGCGCCAGGCTCCGCGCCGCTCCGTACGCCCGGTCCAGGCTCGGCCGCACCCGCGGGTCCTGCAGCAGCTCCCGCGCCCGCAGCACCGCGGCCGCCAGCGCCGCCTGGCCCCGCGCCACCTCCTGCGCGCGGGACCCCGCCTGCGAGCGGCACCGGCCACAGCGGCGCGGCCGTCAGCGGGGACTCTTCCCCCGATTTTTCCCGATTTCCCCCCATTTTCCCCGATTTTCCCTGATATCCTCCGACTTTCCCTGATTTTTCCCAATTTTTCCCAATTTTCCCTGATTTTCCCCCCATTTTCCACAATTTTTCCCAATTTTCCCTGATTTTTCCCCGACTTTACAAAATTCTCCCGGATTTTCACGATTTTTTCCCAATTTTCCCCCGATTTCCCCAATTTTTCCCGATTTCCCCCAACTGTCCCCCGATTTTTCCCGATTTTCCCTGATTTTTCCCGATTTCCCCCCATTTTCCCCATTGTCTGCATTTTTTCCCTATTTCCCGGGATTTCCCCCATTTTTTCCCTATTTCCCGGGATTTCCCCCATTTTTCCCCGATTTCCCGGGATTTCCTCCATTTTTTCCCAATTTCCCGGCATTTCCCCGCCGTTTCCCTCGGTTTTCCCCCATTTCTCCGCGTTTTTCCCGATTTCCCGGGATTTTCCCCATCCCCACTCACGTCCAGGCTCCGCCACAGGTTGAAGTTGACGCCGGGGTCGGGGACAGCGACGGCCTCGGGGAGGTCACAGTGGGGGCCGCACCCGGCCTGGGGGGGACACACGCGGTGACACCCCCGAGGGGACCCCGCGTCCCCCCCCGTGTCCCCTCCCGTGTCCCCAACGCCCCCGGGGTCCCCAAGCCCCCCCAATGTCCCTGAGACCCCCAGTGTCCCCACATTCCCCGATGTCCCCGCTGTCCCCAATGTCCTCACGTCCCCCTGACGTCCCCAAGCCCCCGCTGTCCCCTCTGTCCCCGAGCCCCCGATGTCCCCGATGTCACCACGCCCCCTCAATGTCCCCACGCCCCCCTGCTGTCCCCGCTGTCGCCAAAGTCCCCACGCCCCGCGATGTCCCCACGCCCCCCGATGTCCCCAGACCCCTCAATGTGCCCACATCCCCCCGCTGTCCCCTCGATGTCCCCGCTGTCCCCGCTGTCCCCTGACCGTGCCGCGCTCGGCGTCGCGCGCCTCCAGGATGAAGCGCTCCATCACTCGGGGGTCGCAGAGCGAGGGGGGGCCCTCGGGGGGGGGCTGGGGGCGCCCCGGGACCCCCAACAGCAGCAGCAGCAGCAGCGAGCACAGCCCTGGGGGACACGGGGGGTCAATGGGGACACGGGGACAGCCCGGGGGACAGCCCCGGCAAAGGGGGACATCCCCAGGGGGATGGGAACACGGGGACATCCCCGGGACACGGGGACATCCTGGGGGACACCGGGACATCCTCGGGAACGGGGACACGGGGACATCCCGGGAATGGGGACACGGGGACACCACGAGGGACACGGGGACATCCCCCGGGACCCCGCGGCCCCGGGATACTGGAGAGCCCCCGCTCACCTGAGTGTCCCCCTCACCTGAGTGCCCCGCCCCCCGGCTCTCGGTGGACCCCGGGACCCCCGACACACCTGGGACACCCCCCGCGTGGTGTGTCCGTGCCGGCCACCTGAGCGCGCGGGACACACCTGGGGACCCCCAACCCCCCCCTCACCTGCGCCCCCGCCCCTCCCGGTACCGCCGCGCACGTGGGTGCCCCCCCTGCCCCGCACACCTGCCCCCCCCCGGCGCCCCCCGCTCACTCACCCGCCGCCCCCATGGCCGGCTGCTCATGGCCCGGGGGTCCCTGGTGGCCGTCCCGGGGCTGTCCCGTCCCCGCCGCGTCCCCCGGCCCCGGCCCCGGTTAATGTTTGATCCGAGGGGCCGCGGGGCCGGAAGGGCCCTTGGGGGGGGGGGGTTCCATCCGCTCCCCCCGCGCCCCCCCCAGCCCGTCGAGGAAAAGGCAGCGCCGGGCGCAGCACGTCGGCCCCTGGCCACGGGCCACCCCCGGGCGCCGGACAGGCGGGGGGGACACGGGGGACACCGCGGGGACAGGGAGCGGGGAGCCGGGCACGGGGGTGTGCGGGCGGGGAGACACGGAGGGGACACGGGGACAGGGGGACAGAGGGACATGGGGCAGGAAAAGGGGGTGACACGGGCATGGGGAATGGGGGGACACGGTGGGGACACGGGGGGACACGTGGGGGATGTGGGGAGCCGGGCACGGAGGTGTGGGAATGGGGGGACACGGAGGGGACGCAGGGACCCGGAGGGGACAGGGACACACAGGGGACACAGGGGACACAGGGATGGGGGACACGGGGACGTGAGGAGCTGGGCACGGAGGTGTGCGAATAGGGGGACACAGAGGGGGACAGGGTGGGGACACACAGGGACACACAGGGACAAGGAGCCGGTTTGGGGACGAGGGGACAGAAGTGGGGACAGAACTGGGGACAGGGGCGCGGGGAGTTGGGGACACACGGGGACAGGGAGAGCAGCACGGGGGGGAACACGGCAGCAACGTCCCGGGCACGGGGACACAGGGGATGGGGACACAAGCGGGGACACGGCGGTGGCAGAGCGGGCGCGGGGACGGCGACACGGGGACGGCGACACGGGGACACGGCTGGGGACAGCCCCGGGCCGTGGGAGCGCGGTGACACGCGCACGGGGCCACGGGGACGCGCCAGGCCGGGGGATCCCGGGATCCCCCCGGGCCCGGCGGAAGCGGCCGAACAATGGGGCAGCGTCACTGTCGCCGTCACCGTCCCCGCCGCCAGCGCCACCGCGGCCCCGGGGGCGGCCCCGGGGACCCCCGGCCCGGGGGAGGCGACACGGGGGACACCGAGGGGGGGACACGGGCAGAGCGGAGGGGGCGGAGGCGACGCGGCGGGCGCGGGGCACGGAGGCGACTCGGGGGGCTCGGCGGGGGACACGCGGGACGCCCAGGTGACACGGAGGTGACACGGAGGTGACACGGGGGACCCGGAGGTGACACGGGCCCCCTGCCAGGCCGTACGTGCGGCTCCGCACAGCCCGGCCGCGGCTCCGGCGCCAGCGGGGCCAAAGGGCACCCGGGGGCGGGGGGACGGCGACAGCGACAGCGGCGTCACCGACGCCAGAGGGTCCCCCCGGTGTCCCCCCCCCCGGGCAGGGACAGCCCCGCACGGCGGGGACAGCCCGGGGGACCCCCGGCCACCGGGAGCCCTCTCTGGTCACCTGGCCGTGCCTTTGTCACCTGGGTGTCCCTTTTGTCACCTGGGTGTCCCTTTTGTCACCTGGGTGTCCCTTTGCCACCAGGGTCCCCCCTCATTTTCTCCCCCCTGCGGACGTTCAATGTCCCCAGTGTCACCTGGGCCCCCCAGGTCCCTCCTTGTCACCTGGGCCCCCCAGGTCCCTCCTTGTCACCTGGGCCCCCCCCCATTGTCACCCGGACCCTCTCCCTGTGTCCCGCCCCCCCGAGGTCCCCCGGGTCCCCCATTGTCACCTGGGGGTTTCCTGCCCCAAATGTCACCGGTGACGCAGAGGAAGCCCCAGCCCCGCCCCCTAACCTGCCCCAAACCCCCCCCCAAAACCCCCCAAAAACCCCAATAATCCCCAAGGCGTCACTGCTGCTGCCACCGGCTTTATTGCGGGGTCACCTCCCCGTGTCCCCCCAAAGTCCCCAGGCTGCTGTGGGTGGTTCTGGGGGTGACATCGAGAGCCTGCGGTCACAGCAAGGCCTCGGGGTGACATCGAGGGTTTGGGGTGACACTGATGGTTTGGGGTGACACCAGGGGCTCGGGGTGACATCGAGGGCTCGGGGTGACACCAGGGGCTCGGGGTGACACTGATGGTTTGGGGTGACACCATGGGCTCGGGGTGACATCGAGGGCTCGGGGTGACACCAGGGGCTCGGGGTGACACTGATGGTTTGGGGTGACACCAGGGGCTCGGGGTGACACCAAGAGCTCAGGGTGACATCGATGGTTTGGGGTGACATCGAGGGCTCGGGGTGACACCACGGTGGCCCCACTCGCGGCGCTCCCGACCCGTTGGTGGCAGCTTGGTGGCCTCGAGCCGCTGGTGGCATCGTCCATGTCCCCAAAGCATCCCGGCCACCGTGGCGGCCTCATGCACACAGCCCTCGGGGGCGTCTCGGTGTCCCCAAGTCCTTGCGGTTCCTGGTGGTCCCGGGGAGGTTTCGGTGCCCCGGCGGGGTCCCGGTGACCGTGACCGGTTCCGTTCGTGTTCCGGGGGGATTTTGGGGACCCCCTCAGGCGCAGGGCGCCTCCCTGCAGAGCCGGATGTGGATGGCCGAGTTGTGCCGGGGGGCGTCCCCGTCGCCGTCGCCGCTGTCGGCGCTGCCGGGGCGCTCCCGGTGCCGCTCCCGGTGCCGCTCCCGGTGCCGGTGGTCGCGGAGGGGCACGGAGGAGGTGCTGGCGTGCAGCCGCAGCGCGCCCCCCGCGCCCGCCTGCAGCTGCAGCGCCAGGTTGATGGTGCGGGGCACGGCGAGCCCCAGCCCGTGCAGCCGCAGCTCCCCGGGACCCCCGGGACCCCCGCCCGGCGCCAGGAGCCGCTGGCAGCGCCGCAGCTGCGCCCGGAAATCCGAGCGTGACGTCACGAACACGTCATTGCTGCCCGGCACGGCGGCGGCGGCGGCGGCGGAGCGGGGGGAGCCCGGGGTGGGGGGGCGGCCCCGGGGGGCGGGGGCACGGCGGCGGCGGCGGGGGGGGGGCCCGGGGAGCGGCCCCGGCGGCGGGGACGGAGCGGCGGAGCGGCCCGAGGACATCTGGGGGGGGAAATGGGGAGGGGGCGTCAGGGGCGGGACCCGGGACACCCCCGGGATCCCCCGTGACCCCCCGACCTCCCCCACATCCCGACCTCCCCCAGACCCCAAAACCGCCCCCCAGATCCCCCAAACCCCCGGGACCCCACCCTGGACCCCCGAACCTCGCCCCCACCCTAAACCCCCCCAGGCCCCCCAAACCGCCCGTGACCCCCCCCGGGACCCCCTCCCCAAAATCCCCCCCCCGAACCTCGCGCGTCCCGCGCTGCCGCCGCTTCCTCTACGAGGCCACGCCTCCCCCGCAACCACGCCCCCAACGGCGGGAAAACGCCATATAAGCCTCGCCCACGTTGAGTCACGCCCCCCGCGCCAGGGGAGGGTTTTGGGGGTTTTTGGGTTTTTAGGGCCGACAGGGGGCGCTCTGCCCCCTTCCCATCGCGCACGAGCCCCGCTCCCCACGCGTCCGCCATTTTGGGTGGTTTTAATTAACAAAAGCCGTTAATTTTTTAATGAATCAGCGGGGATGACTGCGTAGGAGGGGCTTAAAATAAACCACGCCCCTTTTTGCAAGCAGAGTGGGAACCCACAGCGGGCATGGCCACGCCCACAAGGGGAGGAGCCTCACGTTAGGGACCACGCCCCCTCGCGGTTAACAAAGGGCCGCGGCCCCTTTAAGCGCCGCCATGGCGGCCAATGGGCGCGCGCGCCGCACGGCGGGCGCTGATTGGCCGCGGGCGGGGCCCCGCCCCCTCCCCCGGCCGGCGCTGTCCCGGTGCTGAACGCGGCCATGAGCGGCGGCGTCTACGGCGGCGGTAACGGGGCGGGGCCTGGCCCCGGGGGGCGGGGCCACGGCCGGAGGGGCGGGGCCACGGCGGGGGGGGTTAAAGGGGAGTTGGGGGGGTGGGGTTCGGGGGGTCCCGGTGCCACCATCGCGTCCCCGTCCCCTCAATGTGAGAGGGGTGTCCCGGGGGTGTCGCTGTCCGGTGTCACCACTGTGTCCCCTCCCCAGACGAGGTCGGTGCCCTGGTGTTCGACATCGGCTCCTTCTCGGTGCGTGCGGGCTATGCCGGCGAGGACTGCCCCAAGGTCGGTGACACCGCGTCCCCCCCGTGTCCCTGTCACACCCCCTGGCAGAGGAGGCCACTGTGTCCCCAGCATGCCATCCCCATGGCTGGGGTGTCCCCAGGCCAAAATCCCCATGGTGGTGACAATGCCACCATCCCCATGGCCGCGGTGTCCCCAGGGCCACCCCCAGGCCAACGTCCCCACGGTGGTGGCAGTGTCCCCATTGTGGTGGCACTGTCCCCGCGGTGGTGGCACTGTCCCCATGGTGGTGGCACTGTCCCCGCGGTGGTGGCAGTGTCCCCCCACTGTCCCCCGTGTCCCCAGGCGGATTTCCCCACCACGGTGGGGCTGCTGTCCCCGGACGAGGTGTCGCTGGAGCTGGACGGGGACAAGGACAAGAAGGGCGGCAAGGTGTACTACATCGACACCAACGCGCTGCACGTGGCCCGCGAGGGCGTCGAGGTCCTGTCCCCCCTCAAGAACGGCATGAGTGAGCACGGGGACACGAGGGGACACTGGGGACATGGGGGGACACTGGGGACACCGCAGGGACGGCGGCAGGGAAGGGCTGGGGGTCTCGGGGGTGGCTGCCGTGCCCCGGCCCCGTGTCCCCAGTGTCCCCAATGTCCCAGTCGAGGACTGGGAGTGTTTCCAGGCCATCCTGGACCACACCTACGGCAAGCACGTCAAGTCGGAGCCGGGGCTGCACCCGGTGCTCATGTCCGAGGCGCCGGTAGGTGTGACACGCGCGCGTCACCAGGGTCCCCTGGCTGTCCCCACTGCCCCCTGCGTGCCCCAGGCTGTCCCCGGGTGTCTCCAGTGTCGCCCTGTCCCCGTGTCACAGTGGAACACGCGAGCCAAGCGGGAGAAGCTGACGGAGCTCATGTTCGAGCACTACAACATCCCGGCCTTCTTCCTCTGCAAGACGGCCGTGCTCACCGCGTATCCCTGCTGTGCCACCTGAGTGCCACCTGGCTGTCCCCTGAGTGTGTCCCCACTGTCCCTGCCTGTCCCGGGTGGCCCCAGGGTGTCCCCAGGGTGTCCCCAGGTCACGTTCGAGCACTACAACATCCCGGCGGCCGTGCTCACCGCGCATCCCGTGTCACCTGGCCATGGCCAGTGGGAGTGGGCGTGGCCGGTGGGTGTGACTAGGCTTGGCCCCGCCCCCGTTGTGCCCCCTTGACCCCCGGCTCAGCTTTGCCAACGGGCGCAGCACGGGGCTGGTGCTGGACTCGGGAGCCACCCACACCACGGCCATCCCCGTGCACGACGGCTACATCCTGCAGCAAGGTGAGCGCACCTGGCACAGGTGAGAGCGCACCTGGGGGAGGGAGGGGCAATGGGGACACCGGGTACATCCTGCAGCAAGGTGAGAGAACACCGGGCACAGGTGAGAGCGCACCAGGGACACACCTGGCACACGTGAGGGCTTACAGGGGACAAGCACAAAGGCCAACCCCGCCCCCCCGGCCAGGTGAGTGCCCACCTGTGGCAGGTGAGGGTGGGCGTGGCCTGACGCCAGCCCCACCCCGCAGGGATCGTCAAGTCGCCGCTGGCCGGGGATTTCATCTCCATGCAGTGCCGGGAGCTCTTCCAGGAGCTCAACATCGACATCGTGCCCCCCTACATGATCGCCGCCAAGGTGGGCAGGGCCAGGGGCGGCCAATCAGCGAGGGTGGGGCCTAACACAATGCTCCTCCCACTTGTGGGTGGGTTACCCTTAGTTCCATCCTTTTTGGGGTGGGCTCATTTAGCTCCACCCCCTTCTGAGCACCCCAAATGTGTTGGCTCCGCCCATTTTGGGGTGGGCTTTTCCCTGAGCTCCACCCCCTTAAGAGCACAGCCCTCATTGGACACTCCTACCATTTAGCCCCACCCCCTGTATGACATCACCCTTAGACTCCTCCTCTTACCCCGTCCCAGTGGAAGCTCCTCCCCTTCCCTTTCACATAATTCTTCCCAAACCACGCCCCTTTCTGTCTGGGCACGCCCCCACGGCCGCGGCCCCTCCCCTGCAGGAGCCGGTGCGGGAAGGGGCCCCCCCGAGCTGGAAGAAGAAGGAGAAGCTGCCCCAGGTGTCCAAATCCTGGCACAACTTCACCTGCAACGTGAGCAGGGAGGGCTTGCGGGATTTTGGGGTCCCTGAGGGGATTCTGGGGGTCCCGAGGGTGATTTCGGGGTCCCCACGCCCATTTTTGGGCCCCCCCCAGGAGGTGATCCAGGACTTCCAGGCCTCGGTGCTGCAGGTCTCAGACTCCCCCTACGATGAGCAGTGAGTGCCGGGTCTGGGGGGGCTTCATGGTGAATTTTGGGGCGGGGGGACCCCAAACTGGGCCGTTCTCACCCCAGGGTGGCGGCGCAGATGCCCACGGTGCACTACGAGATGCCCAACGGGTACAACACCGACTACGGGGCCGAGCGGCTGCGCATCCCCGAGGGGCTCTTCGACCCCTCCAACGTCAAGGTCGGGGGGCTCGGGGGTTCTCGGGGATCTCGGGGGGTCCCAGGGGGCTGTTGGGGTTTTTGGGACCCGCTGACCCCCCGTTTTTTCCCCAGGGCCTCTCGGGGAACACCATGCTGGGCGTGGGACACGTGGTGACCACCAGCATCGGGATGTGCGACATCGACATCCGGCCCGTGGGTCTGGGGGCTCCGGGGGGTTTGTGGGGGGTCCGGGGGGGCGGCAGGGACCCCTCCCCACATCCCTGCCGCCGCGTCCCCCCCAGGGTCTCTACGGCAGTGTCATTGTCACCGGCGGGAACACGCTGCTGCAGGGCTTCACCGACCGCCTGAACCGCGAGCTGGCCCAGAAAACGCCCCCGGTGAGAGACCCCGGCATGGGGAGGGGACCCCCGACCCCCCTGCGAAGGACCCCACAATTTGGGTGGGGGCTACTGGATGGGACCCCAAATTCTCCCCTGTGAGGGACCCCCAAGTTTGGGATTGGGCTGGGGGGGCTGAAGAGACCCCAAATCATCCCCATGAGGAACCTCCACAATATGGGAGGGGGGACCCCAAATTCTCCCTCGAGGGACCCCCACAGTTTGGGATCAGGGGACCCCAAACTCTTCTGAGGAACATTTGGGGTGGGGGGGGACCCAGGCTGGGCCTCAGGGTTTCTCCCAGTTATCACCAGTCACTCCCAGTCACTCCGTGGGGCTTTCCCAGTCACCTCCAATGTCTCCCAGTGGCTCCCAGTTGCCCCCAGTAATCCCCCTGTCCCAGAGCATGCGCCTGAAGCTCATCGCCAGCAACAGCACCATGGAGCGGCGCTTCAGCCCCTGGATCGGGGGCTCCATCCTGGCCTCGCTGGTGAGCCTGGGGCTCCGCGGTGTCCCCCCACGTAGGACGCGCCCCAAAACGCTTCAAAACGGCCCCAAATTCCCCGCAGGGCACCTTCCAGCAGATGTGGATCTCCAAGCAGGAGTACGAGGAAGGCGGGAAGCAGTGCGTGGAGCGCAAGTGCCCCTGAGGAGCCCTGAGGGGAACTGAGGGGAAATGAGGGGAAATGAGGGGCCCTGAGGGGAACTGAGGGAACCTGAGGGGTCCTAAAGGGAACTGAGAGAATCTGAGGGAAACTGAGGAGCTCTGAGGGAACCTGAGGGGAATTCTGAGGGGCCCTGAGGGAGCCTGAGGAGCCCTGAGGGGTCCTGAGGGCATCTGAAGGGCCCTGAGGGAACCTGAGGGGTCCTGAAGGGATCTGAGGGAACCTGAGGGGAAAATCGACCAGGAATCCAATAAAACCCGCACAACCCACCTGGAACCGCCTCTTTGGGGCTCAGTGGCAGTGAGGATCGGTTCGTGGGCGGGGCTGCGGGGGTTCTTTCACCGATTTTGGCGGATTTCGCCTCAAAAACGACCGCACAGTCACGTGACGGGTGAGGTGGGGGGGCGCACGTGCCGGGGGCGGGCGGCGCTGCTGCGCAGGCGCGAGGGCACGTGACGGCGAAAGGGCGGGAGAGCGTGCGCGAGACGCCGCGCGGGGTCTCGCGGGAACTCGGCGGCGGCGGCACCGCCCCCCCGCGGCCGCGGCGGGAACTGCGCGCGCCGTTCTCGCGAGAGCCCCGCGCGCCCCGTGAGCTCCGTTACCGGGCGGGAGAGTCGGGGAAGGGGGGGAGGAGAGAGAGCCGGTTCGGTGACGTCACGAGCCGGAACGGTGACGTCACGAGCCGGAACGGTGACGTGAGTACTCGGCTGAAGGAGAGACCGGCGCTGGAACGGGAACAGGCGGACAGCGGGGGGGTGTGTGGGGAGAGGGCGCCCACACTGCGCACGCGCGGGCCCCTCACGGACTCCAACTGCCGGCAGCCTCCGCGCGCGCGGCGAGGCCCCCGCGCAGGGCGACCTTACTGCGCCTGCTCCGTCTTCCGGCCGCCCGCCCTCCCCTTTCCCGCGCCTCGACCCTTTCCCCAGGCCTTTACCGGGATCCCCCCGGTGCCTTCTGCCTTTCCCCCCGCCGCCGTCCTCCCGCGCTCTCCGCGCAGGCACTTTCCGCGGCCACCCCAATCTCCCGAGGCCCCTCTCTCTCTCCCCGCGCGCCGACTCTCGCGATTGGCCGCCGCGCGCCCACCAGCCTCTCCTATTGGCCGAGCCCCGCCGCCCCGCCCCCTTCAGTAGGCGTTCCCGCGCGGGGCCCCGCCCTTTTCCTATATAAGCCCCGGCGGGCCGCCGCGGCGCTGCCATCGCGGGCGGGAGGCGGCGGGCGCGGAGGCCCCGCGCGCGCGGCTTCCCCCGCTCCCCCTCCGCCGGCGCATGCGCGGGGCGGCGGCGCAGCGCGCGCAGGCGCGGGCCGGGCCGCCATGGCGGCGGCGCCTGAGGCCTTCCTGGTGCCGCCGCCGCCGCCGCCTCCTCCCGCCGCCGCCGCGGCCCCGACCGAGCCTGCCGAGCCGCCGCGGCCCCGCAATGGCCTCCGCGCCGCGGGCGGCGGCGGCGGGAAGCGGCGCAGCAGCTGCGGGGCGAAGCAGCCGGCGTGGAAGCGGCGGCGCCGCGCGGCCTCGGAGTGCGGCCCGGTGCTGCCCTCAGAGTTCCTGCTCGGCGGGAACATCTTCGACCCGCTCAACCTCAACAGCCTGCTGGACGAGGAGGTCAGCCGGGCCCCTGAACGCCCGCACCCCGCAGTCCTCGCCGCTCCCGCAGCGCGGCCGCGACCCCGTGGAGATCCTGGTGCCGCGGGACATCACGGACCCGCTGAGCCTGAACGCGCCCGGCGAGGGGCTGCGCCTGGCCTCGCCCGCCAAGAGCGCCCGCCGCCGGCACCGGCACCGCGGGCAGCAGCGGGGCGGCGCCGCCAGCACCGCCGCGACCGCCGGCGAGGAGCCCGCCCGGCCCGCCGAACCCTCCGCCGCCGCCACCGCCCCGCCGTGCCCCGCCGCCCTGCCCGCCCCCGGCCGGCACCGCAAGCGCCGACGGACTTGCAGCAAATCCGAGGGGCCTCGCCCTCCTCCTCCCGCCGGCGCCGAGAAGCCGAAAGCCCCCGGTAAGGCGGCGCAGCGCCCGCGGCACCAGGTGCGCAAGTTCCAGTACGGGAATTACTGCAAGTACTACGGGTACCGCAACCCCGACGTGGAGGACGCGCGGCTGCGGGCGCTGCGGCCCGAGTGGTTCGCGGGCAAGGAGGTGCTGGACGTGGGCTGCAACGTGGGGCACCTGACGCTGAGCATCGCCAAGCGCTGGGCGCCCGCCAGGGTGGTGGGGCTGGACATTGACGGGCGGCTGATCCGCTCGGCGCGCCAGAACATCCGCCACTACCTGTCCGAGGGGCTGGGGGCGGACGGCGAGGCCGCGGGGGCGCCCAGGAAGGGATTCCCCGCCGCGCTCCTGGCCAGCCGGGGCCCCATCGCCGCCCCGCAGCTGCCGCCCGACGGGCCCGGGGCCGCCGACTTCCCGCACAACGTGGTGTTCGTCACGGTGAGAGCGCGGGCGGAGGGCTTGGGGGGGTTTTGGGGGGTTTTGAATGGAGCTTTGGGCGGATTCTGGGGGGTTTAAGGGGTTGTCAGGAAGGGATGGCGGTGGGTTTTAGGCTTGGGGGTATCTGGGGTGGGTTTTAGGGGGGATTTAGAGGGTCTGAAAGGGGCTTGGAGGGGGTCCTGGTTGGTCTGAGGGGGTGGCAGTAGGTCTGGAGCGTTGGCAAAGGTTTTGGGAGGGTTTTGTTGGGTTTTGGGGGTGTCTCGGTGGGTTTAGGGGGGTGGCAATAGGTCTGGAGGGTTTTAGGAGGGTTTTTGTTGGGCTTTTGGGTGATCTCAGTAGGTGTAACGGGGTTGGATGTGTTGAGAGGAGTTTGAGGTGGATTTTCGGTGGTTTTGGGGCTCCTGGCAGGCCCGGAGAGGTGACAGGGGTGGGTTTGTGGCGTGGCAAGGGCCACAGGGGGATTTGGGGGGTCTGGGGTGGGCTCTGGGGGGATCTGTGGGTCCCCAGGAGGGGGGAGCGGGGTGGGGCTCAGTGTGTGCCCCCCACCCCTAAAACCCCTCCATGGGTACCCCGAAACCCTTCAGTGTGCCCCGAAACCCTTCAGCGTGCCCCCCAGCGCCCCCCAAACCCCCTCGGGGGGCTCAGATCCCACCCGCAGCCCCCCAAACACCCCCAGAGCTCTCGGGGCTCTGACCCGGCGCCCCCCCAGGGTAACTACGTGCCCGAGCGCGAGGAGGCGGTGGGGGCGCAGCGCCCCGAGTTCGACGTGGTGCTGCTGCTGTCGCTGACCAAGTGGGTGCAGCTCAACTGGGGCGACGAGGGGCTCAAGCGGCTCTTCCGGAGGGCGTTCCGGCACCTGCGGCCCGGGGGGCTGCTGCTGCTGGAGCCGCAGCCCTGGGAGTCCTACCGCAAGCGCAAGGGGCTCACCGTGAGTCGGGGGGGGGCTCCGGGGGGGTCCCCGAGGGGTTAATGTGGGGTCTGGGGGGTCACCGAGGGGTTAATGTGGGGTCTGGGGGGTCCCCGAGGGGTTAATGTGGGGTCTGGGGGGTCACTGAGGGGTTAATGTGGGGTTTGGGGGGTCACTGAGGGGTTTGGGGGGTTATAAATGGGGTCACTGGGAGGTTATAAATGGGGTCTATGGGGGATCTGTGCCTTTAGGGGGGCAGGATTGGGGTGAATCTCTGGGTTTTGGGGATCCCAGGGGGGGTTTCTGACCCTGTGCTCCCCCAGGACACAACGTGGGTTATTTAGGGTGGGATCTCTCTGGTTCTGGGTGGGATCTCTCTGGTTTTGGGTGGGATCTCTCTGGTTTTGGGGGTTTCCCTGACCCCTCTCCCCCCCAGGAGACGACGTACCGGAACTACCAGCGCATCCGGCTGCGCCCCGAGCAGTTCCCGGCGTACCTGACCTCCCCCGAGGTGGGCTTCGAGCGCTGCGAGCTGCTGGGGACCCCCCAGCACAGCTCCAAAGGTGGGCCACCCCAAAATCCCCCAAAATCCCCCAGCCCCGGGGGGCACCAGGCCTCAAAACAGCCAGAAACCACATTTTAGGCGGGGGGGTTCATGAGTTCTGTAGGGATTTTCTGAATTTTAGGGATTTTCTAAATTTTTGGAACTTTTTAGGATGCTTTTAGGGTGTGTTCAAGGCTTTTAAATGGTGTTTTAAGGGTATTTTAAGTATTATTAGGGGTATTATTAAATATTATTAAAGGTATATTAAGGATATATAAGGTATTGTTAAGAGTATATTTTTATTAAGTGTGTATGTATATTATATATTATTATTATGAATTATGTTATATATAATATGTATTCTATATAATATATATTATATATATGTATATACTTACAATATATCTATGATGTATATATACTATATATATTATAATGTTACTAAGGGTATATTAAGTATTATTTAGAATTTTAAAGTAATATTTAAGAATTATTAAGTATTATAATTTTTCAGGGTTTTTTTTTTCTGGGTATTGGGGATTTTTTAGGATTATTTAAAAGTTTTTAGGGATTTTTTAGGATTATTGGGGGTATGTGGAGGGTGGTGTTCTTTGGGGATTTTAAGGTTTTGGGGTTTTTTAAAAGGGTATTTTTAGAGCTCTTTTAGGATTATTTAGGGTACATTTAGGGATTTTTTAACAGTTTTTTTTTTTAAAGTAGAGTATTAGAGTTCTTTTTAGATTATTTAGGGTATATTTTATATAATCTATTTTATATATATTCTATATAGGCATCCTTTCATGGTTCCTTGGGGATTTTAGGGGTGTCTTAGGGTTTTTTTAAAGGGCATTTTCAGAGCTCTTAAAGGATTATTTAGGGATTTTTTAACTGGTTGTTTTTTGGGTACATTGAGGGATTTTTTTACCCCTTTTTTTGGGGATTTTAGTTGTTTTTTTTAACCCAGACCATTTGCTCATTATTTTAAGGCGATTTTGGGGCACCAGTGTGAACGGGGGGTGTGTGAGTTTTGCGTCCCCTCCCCAGTTTTCTCTCTTTGCCCCCCCAGGTTTCCAGCGGCCGATTTATCTCTTCCACAAGGGCCGAGGCGACGCCCCCTGACCCCCCCGGAGTGGGGGAGGGGCGGGGGGGCCGCTCCCCTCCCCCCCCCGGCTGCCAAACGGGGAGAGGGGCTGCGCGCCCCCCCCTCCCCCCGGATTTTGGGGTGTTCCCTCCCCCCCCCCGGGCGTTTGCCGTGGTTTGCTCCGAGCGGGGGGCGGGGCCCCGAATAAAGGAGGTGATTGGTCAGCGGAGGGGGCGGGGTCGTTTTTTGGGGGGCGGGGTCACGGGGAGCACGGGGAACTTGAAAAATAACGGGTTTATTTTTTGGGGTGAAAGAAGGGGGATTTGGGGGGAAATGGGAATTTGGGAGGGGAAGGGGGGGTACGGGGAACTTGAAAAATAACGGGTTTATTTTTTGGGGTGAAAAAAGGGGGATTTGGGGTGGGGAAATGGGAATTTGGGGATGAAAAATGTGGATTTCGGGTGGAAAAATGGGGTTTGGATGGGGGAAAATGGGATTTGGGGGACGGGAAGAGGGGTTCGGGGGGGAAAGGGGTTTTGAGGGGGGATAGCAGCGGGAATTTGGGGGGTCTCAGCCCCCTCCCCACTGCAGCCGTTTCCGGTACATGGTGAAGGCGGCGCCGGGGGGGCGCGGGCGGGCCCGGGGGGGCTCGGGGGGCGCGGGGGGGCAGGACCGGCCCCTCCCCCCCGGTGTTCGCCGCCCCCGCCGCCAGCACGGCCAGGCACGGCCCCGGTACCTGGGGGGGCAGAGGACACGGTGGGGTCCCGCCGGTACCGGGGGATACCGGTAATTCCGGGGGGAGGGGGAGGGGGGGGTCTCACCTGCGGGGGGCGCGGGCGGGACCCCCCTGCGCGGCCCCGGTACCGGGGGGGGCACGGCCAGGCTGATGAGCCCGCGGAACAGGCGCTGGGCCGGCGGCACGTTCATGGCTGGAACCGGGGGGGGTTCCGGTTAAACCGGGGCCGGGGGGCGCACGGGTGACCCCCCCGACCCCCCGGTCCCGCGGTTACCGGCGGCCGCCGCCTCCCCCAGCGCCGAGCGCGCCGCCCAGGAGCTGCCCAGGAGCGCGGCCGCCGCTCGGGGGGCGTCGAACGGAACCGGGGGGCCCCCACCGGGACCCCCGCGGGTGCTGTGCGGGGTGGGCGTGGCCAGGAACGGCGCCCCGGCCGCTTCATCCTCATCATCCTCCTCCTCCTCATCATCATCCGGGATGGGCGCGAACCGCACCTGGGAACGGGGGAGGGGAAGATTGGGGTCCCCGAGCCTCCCCCCGCCGGTTGGGGGTGTCCCGGGGGGGTCTCACCGACCCCGCCTCCCCCGGTTTGGGGTGTCCCGGTCCCTCCCGCACCCCCGCGCTGTTGCAGGGTGTCCGGGGGTGTCCCGTTCTCCCCTCCCCCACCTGCCGGTGTCCCCCTCCGCGCCCCCTCCGCCTCAGGATCCCCCCGGGCGGCGGCGGCGGCGGGAGCGCGCGCGGCCTCATGGCGGCGGAAGCCACGCCCTCTTTCCGCCTCTGGCCACGCCCCCGGTAACGGTGACCGCGCCAAGATGGCGGCGCCTCCCTGACCTCCTCAAGATGGCGGCGCCCCGGGGCCACGCCCTTCCCAAGATGGCGGCCGGCTTGTCCCATGTTCCGGAGGCCGCGGGTTCGAGCCCCGCCACGGCCGCTCCCCCCAATTCACTCGATTTTATCCTAAAATGACGACGGCGCATCCCCCATGCTGTAAAAATCGCGAGTTTATTAAAAAAGGCCCCAAATCGCGCAGGAAGGACGGGAGAGCTTCCTCGCAGTGAAGCAGCAGCAGAGCAGCGTGCGCTGCCCCCTCCCCGGGACCCCCAAAAACCCCTGGGACCCCTCCCCGGGATCCCCGGGGCTCAGGGCGGCCCCGGGGGCGGCCTCGGGGGCAGGCGGGCCAGCTGCTGCGGCGTGGCCAGCGCCCGGAGCAGGCGGTTCTCCCTCTCCAGCGCCGCCCGCCGCTCGCTCAGCTCCCGGATCTGCTCCCGCAGCGCCTCCACCTCCTCCCGCACGGCCAGCAGCAGGTGCGACTTCACCAGGTCCTGGGGGGGCATCGTCAAGGACCCCCAAAGCCCCCCAATTCCTCCCTTCCAGGACCTCAAACCCGTCACACCTCCCCTCCAGGGCCTGGAATCCCCCAACTCGTCCCTTCCAGGACCCTGTGCCTCTTCGAGTCCCCTCACACCCCCTCTCAGGACTCCAATCCCCCCGATTCCTTCCTTCCAGGACCCCAAACCCCGATTCCTCCCTTCCAGGACCCCAATCCCCTGACTCTTCCCTTCCAGGACCCTCCCCGCCATTCCCCCCCCCAGTCTCACCATGGCTCTCTCGATCTTGTTGTCGATGGCGGTGACGCCGGTGCCGGCGCTGGGGACGAGGCCAGGGGGGTCAGACAGACGGACAGAGGGACAAACGGACACGGTGGGTGGGGGAAGGGCACAGCTCACACCCCCCGCTCGTTTTTCCTTCCTCTTTTTTTTTCAGGTGGGGGAGGGAAACTCGGGCCCCTCCCTCGCACCTGTCAATCCCCGCCCCGCCCACACCGGAAGTTGCGCATCCGGAAGTGCCGCCCTTACCCCTCGTCCTCGCTCTCCTCGCCAGCCAATCCCAGGCGGGCGCTGAGCTCGGCCCCGCCCCCTGGGCGTGGCGAGGGGGGTTTGGGGGGCAGCGCCTGTAAACAAACAAAGGGGGGAATTGGGGGCGTGGTTACCGTAGCCCCGCCCCCATGGAGACCCCGCCCACCTCACCTGCTGCACGAGCTGCGCGAAGGCCCCGAGGGAGCGGGGCTGGTGGGGGGCGGGCACGGCCCGGGGGGCGTCCAGCGACACCGGGACCCTCCCGCCGCCAACGCCGCCGCCCCGCGGGGACGCGTCCCGCTCGTAGAAATCGCGGCACAGCCACCGGCCCCGCCGCAGCACCTCTCCCGGCGACAGCAAACGAACGAGGCGGAACCGGGACCCGCTGGGGCTGCCGGACGAGGAAGGCGCAGAACCGGCGGCGGCGCCGGAGGCATCGCCGGCCGCGCTCCCGCTGCCGCCGCGGACGCTGGTGATGGCGAAGCCGCTCTTCTTGCGGCTCATGGGGGCGGCGGCGGCGGGAGGAGGAGGAGGAACATGGCGGGGCCGGCCCGGAGCCGTTACCGGCGGCAGCACCGGCAGCACCCGGAAGTGAGAACCGGAAGTGATGTTGCGCTTTAAGGCGGTGCTTCAAGGCGCGCCCCGCCTCAAACCACGCCCCATCACGTAAAACCACGCCTTCAATTCGGACACGCCCTCTAAGCACGTGACCCCGCCTCGCCGCGGGTCCTCCGCGCCGCCAGGGGGCGCCCTCACGGCGGCGGCGCGTCCCGGACGCTGCGTCAGCGCCAATGGAGCGGCGCGAGCGGGAGGCGGGAGCGGCCGGTGAGGGCGGAGGGGAGGGGTGGGGGTGGGCCCGGAGCCCCTCCCGCGCCCGGTGACCACCCGCTGCCCCTCCCCCGCAGGCCGCTAGACCCCCCCGCCATGGGCCAACGCCCCCCGTGAGCCCCCCGCCCCCCCCCGGGCCCGGCCGTGCTGGCGGCGGTGGGGGGGTGCGGCGAAGGATTCCCCCCCCCCCAACCGTGGGACCCCCAAAAGAGCGACAGGTAACGGGGCGGGGGGCAGCACCGGGAGGGGCGGACAGAGCACGGCGGGGCCGGGTGGGGTGGGGGGCGAGGGAGGACCCCCGGGCATGGGGTGATTTGAGGGGAGGAGGGGGCCTGGGGGGAGTCCCCAGCGCCGGTGGGAGCGGAGGAGGGGCCGGGGGTCCGCAGGCGTTCGGAGGGTGGGGGTACCCCGGTGTCACCGCGGAGGGGTCGGGGTGCGGTTGGAGTACCCGGCGGGCGGGGGTCGGGGGGAGCCCGGAGCCCTTAGGGTGGAGGGGAGGGCAGAGCGCCCCGGGCCCCGGGTGGGAAGGGGTCCGAGGGAGGCTGGGGGGTCAGGGGAGGGGTCCTGGTGGGGCTGCGCTCTTTGGGGAGGGGCTCCTGGGGCGGCTGGGGGGGCTGGGGAGGGGGGGCTGAGTGGTTTGGGGAGGGGGTCCTGGGAGGTTCTGGGGAGGGTCTTGTGGGGTCTAGGGGGTTTGGGGAGGGGGTCCTGCGGGATTTGGGGAGGGGGGCATCGGGACCTGACTCCAAGGGGGTCTCAGGCTTTGGGGGTGCCGGTACCCCGGGCATTGGGGGGGATGGTCCGGGAGGGGCGGGGGCGGATCCCGGAGCCGAGCCCGGGGGCGGGGCCAGACTCAAGCCCCGCCCCCAGCCCCCCAGCCATGAGCGCCCCCCCGCGGTCGGAGCTCGCCGCCGCCGCCGCCGCCGCCCTGCTGCGCCTGGGCGAGGAGCGCCCCCCCGCGGCCGCCATGAGCCTCCTGCAGCGCAAGGGCCGCAGCGAGTGGCGCCCCCGCGAGGAGGAGCCCAGAAAGGGGTCAGGGACACACGGGGGGACATGGGGGGACTTGGGGACAAGGGGGGGGACATGGGGGGGACAACGAGGGGGACGGGGGGACACCAGGGGTGACACAGAAACCAGCCAGGGCTGCCGTGGGGGGAAGGCAGTACACCTGGGACCACGCTCATGGGACACTGGGAGCCTCAGGACCACCCTGGGACCACCCTCAGGGGATATTGGGAGCCCCTGGGACCACCCTGGGGTAACCGGGGACCCCTGCCCCATCCCATGACCCCCAATGCCCCCCTGCACTCTGGCGCCCCCAAAGATGGGTGACCCCAATTCCCCCAAACCACAGCAGCGAATTCCCAGGCAGTCTCTGGGGGGGGGGTCGGGGCATCCCCAGCAATCCGGGGGTGTCCCTCACCCCCCCCGTGTCCCCCCCCGCAGGGTCCCCAAGGCGCGGGAGGGGGGGTCCCTGCGGCGCCCCCTGCGCGTGGGGTTCCTGACGCTGCCGGCGCCGCAGGAGCGCGGCCCCCGGCCCTGCGCCCCCGGCATGGCCCCCCGCTCGCTGTCCTGCCACGCCGTCGGGCTCCCCGACCCGGGGGGGCCCCCCCTGCGTCCCCCGGGACCCCGCATCGGGCCCCCCGAGGGGCGCGGGCTCGAGGCACCGCCCGCCAAGAGAGGGGGTGAGTGGGACCCCCGGGAATTGGGGCTGGGGGCTGCTGAGGGGGGGCTCAGGAGGGCACGGAGGGGGTCCTGGGGAGGCGTGGATGGCAGGGAGGGGACACGATGAATTTGGGGGTGTACAGGGGGTCCTGAGGAGGTTTAGGTGGCACGGAGGGGAATTTGGGGGGCACGGAGGGGTTACCAGCCCCTGACCCCGTTCCCGTCCCCAGGCGCCCCCCGCGGGGGCTGCGTGCGGCAGACGCCCCCCCTGAAGCCCTCGCGCAGCCCCCAGACCCGGCTGTCGGCGGGGGCGGCCCCGGCCGAGCAGGGCGAGCCGGAGGAGCCGGTGTACATCGAGATGGTGGGGGACGCCCGGGGGGGCGCGGGGGGCGACCCCCGCCGCGGGGGGCCCGGGGGCGCGGCCCCCCCGCCCGCCGAGGAGCCCGAGGCCATTTACGAGGAGATGAGCTGCCCCCTGCCCGCGGGGGAGGGGCCGGCCCCGGGACACGCCCCTTTCGCGGGACACGCCCCCTTCCACGGACACGCCCCGCACGCCGCCCACGCCCCTTTCGGCGGCGCCGCGCTGCACTCCGGCCACGCCCCTTACGCGGGACACGCCCCTTTCTCTGGACACGCCCCTCATGCCGGCCGCGCCCCTTTCATCGGCCACGCCCCGTTTTCCGGCCCCGCCCCCATCCCGCCTCCTTTCCCCAACCTGCTGCCGCCCCGCCCACCCCCGCTGGCCCCGCCCCCCGAGGGCGCCTCGCGCCTGCCCCTCCCCTCGCGCCGCGAGGCCCCGCCCCCCGCCCGCGCGCGCAGCCACTCCACGCCCCTCCCCCCGCACCACGCCCCGGGAGGGGCGGGTCGCGAGCGCGGGGGGGCGGGGCTCGGCCCGCTGCCCCTCCCACCTTCCGCCGAAGCTCCGCCCCCGGGGAAACGCCCACCCGCCTACGAGAGCCTGCGCGGGGGCGTGGCCTCGGCAGGCCCCGCCCTCGCCCGTGAGGAGGAGCCGCCCCTTCGCCGGGGGGGCGGAGTCTCCGCCCGGCGCGGGAAGGAGACCGAGAGTGAGTGACAGCTCGGGTGGGGCGGGGCTTGCGGCGGGGCCACGCCCTGTGGGCGGGACTGACCCTCCCCTTTCTCCCCCCCTTGACAGAGGCGCCGGAGCCCCCCCGGGAGGAGCGGGGGGGGAGCGGCCCCGCCCCCCTCGGGGATCCCGGTGAGGGCGGAGGGGCCCCGGGGGCGGCCCGGACCCCCCCTGCCGTGCCAGACCTTCCCCGCCTGCGGGAGAGCCTCGGGTACGGGCTGGGCCCACCTGGGGTGGGCGGGGGGAGGCACATCTGGGGGCACCGAGGGGCGGGCGGGGACAGCGGGGTGACCCCGGGGGGGTGACGCCGGGGGGCACCCAGTGACCCCGCTGTGTCCCCCTGACGCCCCCTCCCCTCCCCGCAGAGCTCCCCGGGGGTCCCCGCCTGGGCCGCTCCGCCTCCACCTCGGGGGTCCGCCAGGCCGGCGCCCCCCCGTTCCCGCGAGGCCCCCCCCCATCGCGCCCCCTGTCCGGGGGGGTTCCCGGGCCCGGAGGGGGCTCGTTCCCCGCCGCCGCGCCCCGGCCCCGGGACGGGCAGCTGCAGGAGGTGATCGACCGCAAGCGCTGCGTGTGCACCGAGATCAAGGCGCGGGGGGGCCGGGGGGGGGGGCTGTGCAAGCAGGACAGCCTGCCCCCCCTGCCCGCCCCC
The DNA here is from genome assembly GCF_901933205.1 of Camarhynchus parvulus. NCBI lineage: Eukaryota > Metazoa > Chordata > Aves > Passeriformes > Thraupidae > Camarhynchus > Camarhynchus parvulus. Next base: position 55,280 of record NW_022148501.1, on the reverse strand, counting down.
CCCGCCTGGAAAGGGCCGGGGGCCGCTGCCAGCACCGAGGGCCGCCCCCCGCCCCCGCCGCCCCCGCCCGGGACGCCCCCGGCCCGCCGGCCCCACGCCGTGCTCTGGGACACCGCCATCTGACCCCCCCGGGGTGCCTGGAGCACCCCAAAGCCGGGCCCCCCCTCCCCAAAATCACTCATGGGGGGCTGAGGATAAATATGGGGGGGGTCCTAAAGTGGGGAGGGGGGGCGACACGGCTGGGCCGGGTTAGGGGAGAATCGGGGGGGTATTTATGGGATGTGGAGCCCCCCCGGAAATAATGGGGGGGGGGACACTCCGAACACAACGGCGGGAGGATGGAGACCCGCCCCCAAAGGAGGGACCCCAAAAATGGAGGGGGATAAAAAACCACCCCAAACAGTGGGGGGAGGCCGAGCCCCTCATTACGGGGAATTGAACACCCCCGGGGTGGGGGGGTGTCGAGCCCCAAAATCGGGGGGCAGCCCCCGCGAGCCGAGGGGGTCCCTGTAAAGGGGGGGTTCACCCCAAAAGGGGAGGGTGCTGTAACTGCTTTGCAATGTATTTATGGGGGGGTATTTATGGGGGTGCATCGAGCAGGGGGGGGCCGGGCAGGGGGTCCGCAGTGCGGCCTGGGGGGGGTGGGGGGTGCTGGAGGGGGGGGCCCCCAGTGTGGGGAGGGGGGTGTGATAGGGGAGGGGGGATCTCCTCTGGGATTTTGGGTGGGGGGCCACCAAAGGACCCTTTCCTGGGACCCCCCCCAGGCCCTCTGTGCCTCATCTCCCTCCCCCCCCTTTGCCCCCCGTTACCAGAATTGCCTTCGTCCCCGCGGGGTCCGGGGGGGCCCCAGTTTGGGGGGGGGTCGTGGGGACGGGGGGGTTTTGTAACGTGGTTCTGTGCACTATTAAAGAGAGATGCAGCTGGAAGTGCGATTGTCGGGGGGGGGGAGCGGTCCAAAAAGGGGAATGGGACACCCCAAAAATAGGGACTGGAACCCCTTAAAAATGGAACTGAGACACCCCCAAAAATGGGACTGGGACTGCCCCAAAAATTGGACTGAATCCCCCCAAAAAATGGGACTGAAACCCCCCCAAAATGGGAATGGGACTGAGACACCCCCCCCAAAAAAGGGGACTGGGACCCGCCCTGCAGCCCCTCACAAGGTGCTCAGGGGGATTTGGGAGAAAATGACCCCAAATGAGGTAAAAGTAGTGAATTTATGGGGAAATGACCTGAAAGGGAGAGGAATCATAGTGAGTTTGTAGGGAATCAACTGAAAGGAGGGAGGGAGGGCGTAAATAATAGTGATTTTGTGGGGAAATGACTCTGAGACTCTCCAGGCCGCCTCGTGTTGGGGAGAGAGGAGCAATAACAGAGATTTCGGGGGAAAATTACTCAAAAGAGGAATTTTATTTTCGTGAGGGGGCCGGGGGGGACGGCTCTGAGGGTACGAAAAGGGCAGGAAGAGCCGGGGGTGCCCAGAGCCCCTTCCTCACCGCGGGAGCAGCCGGGACGCGCCGCTGGTGGAAACTGCTGTTTTTGGTGATGGAAAATGCCGGTTTTGATGGTGGAAAATGCCGTTTTTCCGTGAAATCCGCCCAAAATGAGGCGTTTCCCGCCGAGGGGCGGTGAATCCCCTCAGGGCGGGGGGCGGGGCCGGAAAGGGCGGGAAGGGGCGACGCGGGGGACGCCAGGGGGCGCTGCGCGCGGCGCGCGGCCAATCAGCGGCGGCGCTGCGGCGGAGAGGGCGGGGCCCGCGGCACCGGGAAGATGGCGGCGGGCAGCGGCGGCACCGGGCCGGGAGCGGGGCCCGGCGGAGGCCCCGGGGCCCGCAGGGGCAGCGCGGGCCGGGACGCGGAGGCCGAGGTTTGGTGCCGGCGGGTGCGGGAGCTGGTGAGCGCGGTTCCCGCCAACCGGCTCTGCTTCGAATGCGGCCAGCGCGGCGTCACCTACGTGGACATCAGCGTGGGCAGCCTCGTGTGCACCGGCTGCTCGGGGGCGCTGTGAGCGGGGCGGGGCCGGGGGCGGGAGGGCGGGGCGTGGCCGGGATTAATTCACACCTGAGCGCGGTGGGCGGGGCCGCACCTGGTCAAGGTGTCGTTGATTGGCTGCTCCATTTGGGGGCGGGGCTCGGCGGGAGGGGGCGTGGCCGCAGCACGTGGCTTCACATGCTGCGCTACTCGGGCGCCTCTTCTTGGGGAGGAAAAGCTCAGTTTTGGGTGTTCATGGGCGCAGGGGGGGCGCTGACCCCCCGAATCCCCCCGCAGGCGGGGACTGAACCCCCCGCACCGCGTCAAGTCCATCTCCATGACGACGTTCAGCGAGGCCGAGGTGCTGTTCCTGCAGGCGCACGGCAATGAGGTAAGGGGGCAGCGGCTGGGGGGGCTCTGCCCTGTCCATCCCACCCTGCCCCCGTCCCCACGGACCCTCCGCGACCCCCCAGGCCTGCAGGAGGGTCTGGCTGGGCACCTTCGACCCCCGGACGTCGCTTCTCCCCGACTCCCGCGACCCCCAGAAGGTGAAGGAGTTCCTGCAGGAGAAATACGAGAAGAAGCGATGGTAGGAGAGGGGCTGGGGGCTCCTTGACGGGGGGCAGCACAGCGTGAGGACCCCTCAGCCAATGTTTTGCTCTCCCTTGGCAGGTATGTGCCACCCGAACAAGTCAAAGAACAAGTGAAAGAACAAGTGAAGCCGCCACAAAACACCTCAGCAGAGCCCGGGCTCCCCCAGCTCCTCCACGGGGACACTGGGACACTGCCACAGGTGGGACCGGGCCCCTTCAGGGGGTGCCCAGAGGGGAGAAGCCCCCCCTGACCCTGTGGTGCCCCCCCAGCCTCGCCCAGCTGCCCGAAAAGCCAGCACCGACCTCCTGGCTGACATCGGGGGGGACCCCTTCGCCAGCCCAGCCCCTGCCCCCGCCTTCGCTGCCTTCCCTGGTGAGCTCGGGGGGCTACGGGAGGGGAGCACGGGGGTTGCCAGGGGGCTTGGTGACCCCCCAGTGACCCCAGCTTTGTCCCCAGCCCCAGCCCCAGCCTGGTCTGCCTTCCCCAGTTTCGATGCCTTTGGAACCATCCCTGGAGCACCCACGTTTGGGGGGGCTGTGCCCCCCTTCCACATCCCCCCCAGCACCACAGGTACCCCAAGACCCCCCCGGGGCTCTTGGAGAGGGCCCAGGGAGGGGTTTGGAGCCCCCCAGATCTTTGGGACACCTGGGATTGATGGGCAAGGGGGGATTTGGGGGTCTCCCCACCCCTGTGGGGTGCTGGGGAGGGGGCTTGGGGTCCCACCACCACTCCATGGTGACACCTGTGCCCACTCCCTCAGGCTACACCAACCCCTTCACAGCCCCCGTGGCCCCCAGACCCTCCACCAACCCCTTCGAGATCAATGGGCCCGGTGAGTGACCCCCTGACGCCCCCAGTTCCCTGACCGGGGGGGGTCTGGACCCCCCTGAGCCCCCCATTCCCCCCAGAGCGGGGTCTGCACCCCCCGAGCCCCCAATTCCTGACCATGGTGGGGTCTGGACCCCCCTGACCCCCCCATTCCTGACCAGGCTGGGGTCTGGGGGTCCCAATCCTCTGTCCCCTCTCTCAGGTGCTGCTTTCACCTCGCCCCCTGTTCCTGGGGGCTTCCCCAGCCCCTTCCAGGCCGATGGTAAGAGCCGGGGAGGTTAAATATTGTTAAATCTTATATATTTATAAACTGCCCAGCCCCTCACTGACCCCTCCCCATTTCCCCCCCCAGGTTTGCCTTTCTCTGGGTTCAGCGTTGCCAAAGCTTCCACCAACCCCTTCGTGGTGAGCACTGGGGGGCTGAGGGGGGGGTCAGGACCCCTTTCCCTGCCGCTGACCTCCCCTGTGCCCCCCCCAGACCGTCCCGGCCCCGGCGGCGCCGTTCGGGATCCGGCACCGGGCCACCAACCCCTTCCTATGACCGCAGCTGCTCCGGGGCGCCCCGCAGCGCGCCGCACCTCCGCCGGGACCAGGTTTTATTTTTGTTCCGAGAGATTTATCGCGATATCTAATATATATTCGGTAAAAACGGCTCCGATCCGTCCCGCTGCGTTCCCTCGCCTTGCCGCGCCGAAACCTCCCCTCACGGCTCTGCCCTCGGTAAAAATGGCGGCCATGGCTGAATCCTCCCCTCACGGCGTTGCCCTCATTAAAGATGGTGCCCCCATAGCCCCCTACGCGCCCTTAGCCAAAATGGCGGCCGGGGCATCGCCTCTGAGGGCACGGCCATGGCGGCCTGCCCTCAACAAAGATGGCGCCGAGGGGGAATTACCGGGGTAAGGAAATTAACGAATTAACGGAGGCACGGGGAGGGGAATTAACGAATTACCGGGGGCACCGGAGGAGGGGAAGGGGAATTAACGGGGGCACTGGGGGGGGACAGACGCCCCCAGCTCCCCCCGCGGGGCCCGGGCCCGGCTCGGCTCCTCCCGCACCTGCTGGGGAAGGGCGGAATTAACGGCGGAGTTTTGGGGACGGGGGGGACACACGGGGCGGCACAGCACAGCTTGGGGGGAAGGCGTCCCCTTTTGGGCACAGAAAGGGAGAAAACGGACAAAAAGCTGAGCGGTGGCAGCAAGAGGGGGCAGGACTGAGCCCCCGGGGTTTGGTCCCAGCCGGTGATTGGTGTCACAAAGGGACAGGGATGTACCAAGTCTGATTTTGAGGGGAGTATCCGCACTCCGAAACAAAATTATTATTATAATAATAATTAGAGCAACAGCCCTATAATAGTTAAATATAATAATTTTAATAATAATAATTAATTACAATAAATTTTGGTCATCCGTATTTTAGTGTTCTTCTGCCATAATTAAGTTACAATTTACTGTAATAATTAACTTATTATGCTCACAGTCCTGTATAACAACTCATTATAATACCTCATTATTATAATAGCGACCCATTATAATAATAACAACCATTATAGTAATAAAACTCATAATAATAACTCATAATTAATTATAATATGAATAATTAAATTCACACCCCCAGGGGGGCACAGGGGGTTCAGCCCCTCCCCATTCCCTGCCTCAGTTTCCCCAGCGTTAAGGCACAAGACAAAGGACGGGGGGGGGGGCGAGAAAAGGTGCAAAGATCGGGACCCCCCCGAGGGTTTGGGGGTTCCCCCGGGTCCGGGGGGCTCCCCCAAGGTTCTGGGGGGGCTCCTCGGGGTGTTTGGGGGGTCCCTCAGCAGCCAAAGAGTGCGCGGTGCGCGGCCACGAGCAGCGCCATGAGGAGGCCGTAGAAGAGGGCGAAGAGCAGCCCGGGGGGGGGGCGCCGGGGGGGGGGGCTTCACCTGAGAGGGGGGGAACCCCACGTTAGCCCTGGGAGGGCGCGGGACCCCCCCCAAATCAATCCCACCACTCCCCCCCCAAATCAATGCCACCCCCAGATCGGTACCTCGGAGGGCGGCGGCGTCCGGCAGGGGCTGGGGGGGCTCTAAGGGGGGAAAGGGGCAGTCAGGGGGGTTTGGGGTGATTGTTGAGGTCAGGAGGTAATAAAGGGGGGTTTGGGGTGTTTTGGGGTTCAGGGGTGTGTTTTAGGGCAGTTTTAGGGCTGTCACTCACTGCCCAGGGCCGCAGCCGTTCGGGGCTGTTTCGGGGATGTTCTGGGGGCTCAGGGGGGTTATTTTGGGGTTATTTTGGGGTATTTTGGGCTGTCACTCACCGCCCAGGGCCGCAGCCGTGCCGCCACACGCCCCAGCAGCTCCAGGTCTCCCCCCAGCTCCTCCGGCAGCCGCAGCTGCAGCAGCGCCTCGAGGCTCTGTGGGGGTGGGGGGCACAGCAGGGACCCCCGGGCAAGTCAGGGGGGCACAGAGCCCCAAACCCCCCCAAACACCCGGGCAGGGCAGGGGAGGGGGCGTTACCTGGCGCAGCTCAGCCATCAGCTGGTCAGGGTCCGGGGGGCCTGCGGGGACATTCAGGGGGTCACGGGACACTGGGGAGGGGTCACAGGGCAGATTTGGGGGGTCAGGGGGCACTGGGGAGGGGTCACAGGGCAGATCTGGGGGGTCACGGGACACTGGGGAGGGCTCACAGGGGAGTTTTGGGGGGTCAGGGGCACTGGGGAGGGCTCACAGGGGAGTTTTGGGGGGTCGGAGGGCACTGGGGAGGGCTCACAGGGGAGTTTTGGGGGGTCGGGGGGCACTGGGGAGGGGACACGGGGACACTCTGTCCTACCTGGCCTGGTGGCACTGTGGGAGGAGGAAGAGGAGGAGGAAGGGCTGAGGCAGGCACTGGGTTTTGGGGGGCTGGGGGCTCCGTTGGGGTCCTGGGGGGGTCTCCGGGGGGGGGTCCTGGGGGGGTGAGAGCAGCCAGTGCCTGTCCCCTGTCCCACCCCATTCCTGATCCCATCCCAGCGCCCCAATTCCCAATCCCAATTCCCAAACCCAAACCCCAGTTCCCAGTCCCATTTCCCAATTCCCAATCCCAAACCCAAACCCCAGTTCCCAGTCCCCATTTCCCAATCCCAATTCCCAGTCCTCAATTCCCAATTCCCAATCCCAAACCCCAGTTCCCAGTCCTCAATTCCCATTCCCAGTTCCCATTCCCATCTCCCAATCCCCAGTACCTGTCCCAGCTCCTCTCCCTCTCTCTCTCCATCCACACCTCCAGGTTCTTGGGGCGCCGCCGGCAATTGGGGACCCCCCTACAGGGACGGGGGGGTCAGACCCCCACAGACCCCTCCTGGAGCCCCCAGACCCCCACAGACCCCTCCCAGAGCCCCCAGACCCCTCCGAGAGCCCCCAGACCCCTCACCTGCTGCCCTCGGGGGTGTCACCCCTCTGCTGCTCCTGGGGAGGGACAAAGGGGGGCTCAGGATTTGGGTGGGAAACCCCAAAATTTTGGGATCAGAGATTTGGGGGGTGACATCACCTCGGGCGAGGGCTCCTCCTCCAGCTGCTCCGGGTCACTGTCACCAGCTGTGGGGACAGAGGGGTGGCAGGGGGTACCCAGGGGGTGGCAGGGGGTACCCAGGGGGTGGCAGGGGGTCCCGGGGGGGATTTTGGGGACCCCCTCCCCTCACCTGCCCCGCCGTGCATCTCCCTGTGCTGCCGGGACGGCTCCGAGGACTCATCCGAGCACTGCAACGGTGCCAGAGGGGGTGCAGGGTTGGGGGACACCCCAAATCCCCCCCGAAATTCCCCCAAAACGCCCCCAAATCCCACCTCGTTCCCCGACCAGCGCTTGCTGCCGCTGTCCACGCTGTGGAAGCCGGAGTCCAGCCCCCCTCGCTGCCGGAGGGGACACGGCTCGTCCGGGGGGCTGCGGGGAGGGGGCAAACAGCGCTCAGAGAGACCCCAAAAACAACGGGGCGCCCCCTCCCCGAGCCCCCCATTTACCATGCGGGCACAGGATGGGCGGCAGCCTCGGCTTCCAGGTACTTGAAGATGTGGACTTTGCCCTTCAGGCAGATCTGGGGGGCACAGAGGGCTCAGCCGGAGCTTTTGGGGGGTCGGGGGGACAGCCCGGGACCCTCCTCACCTGGGCAGGGGGGAACTGGAGCGGGTTGTTGTCCGCCAGAAGCGTCTGGAGGTGCCGGAGCCGGCGGAAGCAGCGCGGAATCGCCACCACCCGGTTGCAGGAGAAATCCAAGTGGACCAGGGGCAGCTCCGAGAGCTCTGCCGGGGGGAACACGGGATGGAGGGGACCCTGAAAAAGCGGTGGGACCCCCCGCCAGGATCCTCACCCACCCTCGGGCAGCGCCGCCAGCTGGTTCCGCCGCACGTTGAGGTCCCGCAGCGCCCGCAGCTGCCCCAGCCCCGGCGGCAGCGCCCGCAGCCGGTTACAGCCCACGTCCTGCGGGGCGAGACGGGGCTCAGCGGGGCCCGGCGCGGCCCCGCGGGGTCCCGCCGGCCCGGGCCAGGCTCACCAGCTGCCGCAGGGTGCGGAGGGCGCCCAGGTTCGGAGGAAGCCGGGACAGGCGGTTGTTGCTGGCGTTGAGGACGCGCAGGGGCAGCAGGCACAGGCAGGCGGGCAGCGAGCTCAGCTGGTTGCGGCTGCGGAGGGGACACGGCGGGGTCAGGGCGCTGCTGCCGGAGCTCCCCGGTCACACCGGCGGGGCTGGAGCGTACCTGAGGTCCAGGTGAGCCAGGGCCTGCAGGTTGGCGATGGCCGGGGGGACGCTGCGCAGGCAGTTGTGGTGCAGGCTCAGCCCTTCCAGAGAGACCAGGCGGCAGGCGGCCTCCGGCACCTCCCCGAAACGGTTCCGGGACAGGTCTGGAGGGAGCCGGGGCAGCGTGTGGGACAGCGGAGGGGGCACGCAGGGACCGGGCATTCCCGGGGATAGGGAACGACAGGGACAAGATAGACTCGGGAAGGGATTAATGGGGATAAAGGACGCCCCGGGATAAGGACAGGGGACGCAGATCCGCGGAGACAGCGGTGCTGATGGACCCCGAGCCGCCCGGCTGAAGCTCGGGGACGCTGAAGCCGCCGGACCGCCCGGACCGGGAGCTCCGGCTCGTCCCGTCCCGGCGCCTCCGGCAGCTCCCGCGGGCCTCGGGACGCGCCGAGGGAGGCGGTGCAGCCGCAGCTTCCCCTGGGAAACACCCCGAGGGACGCGGGGCTGTGGGGAAGGGTCGGGGGTCCTGCCCCGGGGCAGCGGCCTCACCGGCCTGGGTGGTGTCGCTGAGGTCCCAGCGCCGCGCTGCCGCCGCCGGGAAGGCGCGCAGCCGCCGGCCGGCCAGACTGAGGGTGCCGGAGGCCTCTGCTTCTTCCAGGGCGCGCTCCGTGCCGGCTCCTCCGGGCAGGCGGCCCGGCAGCGGCGGCTGCTCAGCCGGGACAGCCCCCACCGCCCCTGCGGCCATGGCGGGCCCGGAGCTCCGCTCGCCGCGGCCGCCGCTGCCCGACTGAGCTCCGGCCGCTTCCGGACCCCGCCGGGGGGGCGGGGCCACAGCGGCGGCCAGTCAGAGCAAGGGGCGCGCGGGGAGGCGGCAAATCGGAGAGGGGGAGTCGGGGGCGCTGCCTGCAGAAATGCGGAAGTTTGGTCTTTGATTGATAGGTAGGTTGAGCCAATCGTCGTCAAGCGGTGGGGGGGTGCTGCCCAACTTCAGCCAATCACAGCTAAAGCACAGTCTCCACCCATCGCGGGGAGCTCGTTGCCTGGCAACGGCCACGAAAATTTTGGCGGCACCAGCCAATCGAAATCGAGGAGGCGGGAGCAGCGCCCGAGATTGACGTGATACCAACCAATCACGTTTGACGCAAAAGCGGGATAATAAAAACCCTGCGCGTGGACGGGGCGTGGCGACTCCACCAATCAGGAGTTACGGTAATGATTGACAAGCAGGGAAGGCTTGGAGGCCACGCCCCGGCCCTTCAGCCCCGCCCTCCACCCCTGTTAAAGGAGCCGCACCATTTAAAGGGGGGGTGGGCGTCCCCATATTGAGAGTCTCATTTTGAGGGGGTCCCTTTCTGAGGGTCCCATTTTGGGGGGGTCCCATTTCGAGGATCTCATTTTGAGGGGGTCCCTTTTTGAGGGTCCCATTTTGGGGGGTCCCATTTCGAGGGTCCCACTTTGAGGGTTCCATTTTGAGGCGTCCCATTTTGAGGGTTCCATTTTGAGGGCTCCCATTTTGAGAGGTCCCATTTTGAGATCCCCGTTTTGAGGGTCCCATGTTGGGGTCCCCATTTTGGAGTCTCCATTTTGAGGGTCTCATTTTGTGGGCCCCATTTTGCTGTCCCCCCTTTGATTGCGGCGCTCGGCCTCTCTCCCTCCATACCCCTCACGCACACGCTCCATCTCTGCAGCCTTTATTACCGAATACTCGGGGGGCATCCCCGCGGCCCGGGGCGGGGGTCTCCGGGCCGGGCTCCCTCAGGGGCTCCCCCGACACGGCCTCTTGCTGAGGTTGCCCAGCACCTGCTGCTGCTGAGGGCGGTAGGGCACCACGAAGGCGTCGGGCGGCAGCATCGCCGCCCCGTCCGCGCCCAGCCGCCCCATCAGCACGTAGCTGGAGCCTGGAAGGGATTTGGGGAGGGGGCGTCAGGGCCGGGGGGCCCGAACAGAGCCCCGCGGGCTCCCCCCGGGCACACGCACCTTTCTTGAGCGAGGGGCAGAGGCGGCAGGGCAGCTGCAGCCGCAGCGAGGAGCCCTTGGCGGGCTGAGGGAGCCCCAGCGCCGCCGCCGCCTTGAACACGCCGAGCACGGAGAGCACGGCCCAGCCCGGCTCCTGCGGCGGGCCCCGCGACACCGACTTCACCGTGCCGGTGAGCACTGCAGGGACGGGAACGGGGATCAGGGTCCCGAAGCCTCGGGGACACCCGGCGTGGCGGTTTGGGAGGGCCCGGCCTCACTTTCCCCTCACGGATTTGGGGATTTCTCCAATTCCCAGCCTCAGGTTCCCCTGACGGCTCTGGGAGAATCCTCTAGAACTTTCTGGGCACTCCCCACGTCAGTTTCCCCTCACGCTTCTGAGGAACTCTCCAGACTCCCTGCCTCAGTTTCCCCTCACAGTTTTGGGGCATTCTCCAGAGCTTTTTGAGCGCTCCCTGCCTCAGTTTCCCCTGTCGATTTTGGTGAATCCTCCAGACTCCCTGCCTCAGTTTCCCTCACAGTTTGGTGAATCCTCCAGACTCCCTGCCTCAGTTTCCCTCACGGTTTGGTGAATCCTCCAGATTTCCTGCCTCAGTTTCCCTCACGGTTTTGGGGAATCCTCCAGTGCCCAGCCTCACCTTCGCCTCACAATCTTAGGCATTCTCCACCCCCATTTCGGGCTCTCCCCCCGTGTTTTTTGGGGTGTTTCTCACCGAAATCGCTGCTGCAGAAGTTGCTCTGCAGGGTCCCGGCGCGGCGGCAGCGCTGGGGGCAGGGGGCGGCCGTGGGGGGGGGCTCGGCTTTGGGGCCGGGGGGCGCCTTGGCCTTGGAGCCCCCCCGGGGCTTTGGGGCGGGGGTCTCGGGGCCGCCGCCCGCCGCGGGGTCCCGCAGGGTGTAGGAGGCCGAGAAGCCGTCGGCGGTGACGCTCAGGTCGGACACGAACTGCACCAGCAGCTCCGCGGAGCTGGACACGATGGGGCTGGGGGATTTGGGGGGGTCAAGCAGTTTTTGGGGGGTCAGGGGGATTTGGGGGGTCAGGGGGCACGGGGTCCCGGGTGGGTTCGGGGGGGTCCCAGGGGGGTTTGGGGGGGTGCTCAGGGGGTCCCGGTTGCTGTCAGGGGGTGTTCGGGGGCATCAGGGGGATTTGGGAGAGTTCGGGGCAGTTTGGGGGGGCTCCCACGGCGTAGGGGGGGCTCGTGGGGAGGGGTCTCACCCGGGGGTCTCCTCCCCGCAGAAGCGGCCGAGGCGCCGCGCGTCGTCCCGCGCCCCCCCCTCGAACACGGCCACGTAATCGTAGCGGCAGTGCGGGTCGGGCTCCACGTCGAACTTCCCGAACCGCAGCTCCACCACCTGCACATCCCGCCCCGGGAACCGCGCTCAGAGCCCCGGGCCCCCCCGGCCCCCCCCGGCCCCTGCGGACCCCTCCCCAAATTGCCCCGAGCCTCCCCGAACCATCCCGGTCTCTGCTCAGCCTCCCGTGACATCCCACTGTGACCCCAAAAAAGGATTTCTGAGCCCCCCGAAAAGGATTTCTGAGCCCCCAAAGGATTCCTGCCCCCCCCAAATCCCTCCTCTCCCCCCCAAACCCCCCCAGGCTCATCCAGCCCCGCCTTGAACACCCACAAATCCCTCCTGACCCCCCCCATCCCCCAAATCCGACCTTCCCCAATCCTCCTGACGCCCCCAGCCCCCCCAAGCCCCCTGTGAACCCCCCCAGGACCCCCCGACCTTGCCGGGGGGGGCCACGATGTGCCAGGAGCAGCTGATCCCGGGTGGGTAATTCTCCTCCGGCCAGTTCGGGGTGCTCAGGCTGCCCTGGGCCTTCTCCAGCCTCCCGCCACAAAACTGATGCTCTGGGGGGGTGGGGGTCGCGTTTTTGGGGGGCACAGACACGCTTGGACCCCCGCTCCCTCCCCACACCGCCGGCGTCCCCTCTGTCCCTGAGACCCCCCAAAATCTGGGGGGAGGAATTTGGGGGGGGGGCTCCACTAAAACCACGCTGGGACTGGGGAGGGGGGGAGGAGATGGAATTTGGGGACTGAGACCCCCCCCCGGAATGTTTTTGTAAATTTTTGAATTTTTTTTTTTTGGGGGGGGGGGTAAAAGAGATGGAATTTGGGGAGCAAGACCCCCCCTTCCCCGGGAATGTCTTTTGTAAAAATTTTTGAATTTTTGAATTTTTTTGGGGGTCGTACTCACCGTCAAAATAGTGCCAGGACTCCCCGAAAAATTGGGGTTTATTAAAGACCCCCGAGCGCCGCCGTCCCTGGGGGGGCCCTGCAAAAGGGTTGGGCTGGGTTGGGGGGGGCTGGGGGGCTCCCTGGCACTTTTTGGGGCGGCTTTGGGGTTTTCTGGGGCAGTGTGGGATGTTCCATGCGGTTTTGGGAGGTCTTCGCACAGATTTGGGGTCTCGCTGGCTTTGGGGTCTCAGTGCTCCCTGTCCCTCTTTCCCTGTCAGCTTTTCCCTCCATTTTGTGCCTTTTTTTTTTGTGCCAAAAAATGAAGTTTCCTTCATTTTTTTCCTGACGCTTTGCTCCATTTTCCTCTCTGGCTTTTCTTCTCCAGCTTCTTTCTTTTCACTCATTTTTCCCTCCGTTTATAAAAATTTTTATTTTCAGCTTTTCTCCCCTTATTTTTTCTTTTCTTCTTATTTTTCTCCTTTTGTCCTCAGCTTTCCCCTCCTTTCCTTGCACTTTTCCCTCGTTTCCCTGTTTGCTCCTCAAACTTTCCCCCCATTTCCTCTCCACCCTCTTCCATTTCTTCATCACACTTTCCCTTCATTTCTCTTTCCTTTTATTCTCTCACTTTTCTCCCCAATTCCCCCTCAGGGTGTTCCCTTTCTGTTTTCAGTTTCACACTTTTCCCTCATTTTCCATTCACACTTTCTCCTCATTCCCACTGTTTTTTCCTCATTCCCAGTCTTCTCCTCATTCTCACTGTTTTGTTTTCTCCTCATTCCCTCTGTTGTTTCTCCTCATTCCCACTCTTTTTCCCTCATTCCCACTGTTTTAATTCCTAGTGTTTTTTATTAAAACAGTGATTTAATAAAGTGTCCTGTTTTAATAAAATAAAGTGTTTTAAATAGTGTCCTAGTGTTCCTTATTCCCACTGTTTTGTTTTTTCCCTCATTCCCACTGTTTTCTCTTAATTCCCACTGTTTTTTCCTCATTCCTACTGTTGTTTTTTCCTCATTCCCACTGTTGTTTTTTTCCTCATTCCCATTGTTTTGTTTTCTCCTCTTCCCTGTTCTCTCCTCATTCCCACTGTTTTCATTCCTACTCTTTTTTCCTCATTCCCACTGTTGTTTTTTCCTCATTCCCACTGTTTTCATTCCCACTGTTTTTTCCTCATTCCCACTGTTTTTCCTCATTCCCACTGTTTTCATTCCTACTCTTTTTTCCTCATTCCCGCTCTTCTCTCCTCGCACTTTTCCCAATTCCACCTGCTTTTCCCTCTCCAGGGAGGCCTTTTCCCCTCTCGTCCCTCACATTTTGGGGCTCTTTGCGGCACTTTGGGGTCTCCACCAGACTCTGAGGGTGTTTCGGCTCTCTCCACGTTTCCAGGGTGTCTCCGGCTGGTTTTGGGGTGTCCCCCCGGGGCTGTCCCTGCTCCCCGCCGGCGGTGCTGCCCGTTTTTGCCCCGGGGCTCTGCCCCGTTACCCACCGTGGCTCGGGGGGCTGCCGGCGCTGAACCAGGCCAGGAAGCCCCGGCCGGCCGTGGCGCCGTCGCTCTCCATGTGCAGGCGCAGGCGGTTCTGGGGCGCGCGGAGCGCCCCGGGGCGGAAGGTGCCGCAGAAGCGCCCCAGGAGCGGCGCCGCGGGGCCGTGGCCCCCGAACACGGACAGCGCGTCGAAACGGCACCGCGGGTCCGGCTCCAGGTCGAACACGCGGAACGACAGCGTGGCCACCTGGCCCTCGGGCACCTGGGGACATTGGGGGTCACCGCCAGGACCTGGGGGACACTGCGGGTCACCACCTGGGCCTCAGGGACATTGGGGACACTGCAGGGTTGCCCTATCCAGGGAGCCCCGGGGGACCAGGTGGAGGCTGCCGGTTCCGGGGAGTCCCCCCGGGTGTTGGGGTGACCGGGTGGGTGTCGCTGGGGCTCCGGGGTGTTGGGGTGACCGGGCGGGTGTCCCCGGTCCCGGGTAGCCCCCGGGTGTTGGGGTGACCGTGCGGGTGTCACCGGGGAGCCCCCGGGGGTCCGTACCGTGATGGTCCAGGTGCAGTTGCTGCCGGGGGGGTAGTGCCGGGGGAAGCCCTCGCTGGCGATGAACCCCGACTCGCCGCGATGGTCCCCCCCGCACGGGAACACCGGGAACACCGGCCTGGGGGGAACACGGGCAGGTCACAACCGGGGAACCCCGCTCGCGGTTCCGACAGGGCTCCCGGGGGCGGCCCTGGTTCGTGGCTCCGGTTCCGGACCGGACAGCGAGAGGCTCCCGGTGCCCGGGGAGGGGGGTCCCGGACCGGGGTGTCCCGAACCGGCAATGTCCCGCCCCGGCCCGTGCGCGGGGGTGGCGGTGCCACGTTCGGGGGGCGGTCCCGTCCCGGGGGGATCCCGCCCGGTCCCGTCGGTGCCGTTACCTGGTGGCGTTGGGCCGGGGGCTGGGCGGGGGGCTCGGGGGCGGCTCCTGCCCCGCGGCCCGGGGGGGGCTCAGCGCCCCCAGCGCCCCGAGCAGCAGCAGCGGCAGCGGCGCCCCGAGGCGGCTCATGGCGAACGGGGCCGGAACGGGACAGGAGCGGGGCCGGGGGACACGGGGGGGTGCGGGGAGGGGGGAACGGGGGGCGAGAATGAACGGGAAAAGGCGCGGCCTGGCGGGGACACGCCCAAAAGGGGCGGAGCTCGCGCACTCGGCTCCGCTCTGCCTGCGTGGGAAGGCGGGGTTTTTCCAAAGACCACGCCCACAAATGGAAAGAGGCGGGACCTCAGTGTGTGGGCGTGGCTCCACTTAGCTCCGCCCCAAAAGGCGTGCCCAGGGCGTGGTCCAGATCTGCCAAGCTGGAGTGGGCGTGGCCAGCAGAGAGGCGGCACCAAAATTGGGGGGGGGGCCCATAATTGAGCCGCTTCTCTTTAATTAGCCATTAATTAAGGACTCCCCTTAATTAATCAATAGGATCAGCATTAATTAAGGACTCCCCTCTAAGATGGGGGGGCCCTCCTGACCGAGGACCGCTTCCCAGACACACACACACGCGCGCGTGGGGGGGCTTGGGCAGTGTGACAGCAGCTGGGGGCTCCCCGGGGCGGGGACACCCCCCAAATGTGGGGAGGGGGCTGTGATTGTCCATTCTGGGGAGGGGGCGCGCCCCCTACGCGGACCGGGCCCCGCGCCTTCAGGTCGGGAGCCGAGCGCTGGCGGCGCACCCGGGCCGGGGGCGGGGACCCCCCATCCAGAGACCCCCGGCGGGGCCGCCCCGAGTGGGGAGGGGGCTGCAGGGAGGGGAGGGGGCTGCTGTCAGCATGGGGGGCGTCCCCCGCGCCCCCTCCCCAGGCCAGGCGGTGCTGGGGGTTGCTCTTGAAGGGGAAGCGCAGCTTGGGGTCCTGCTGGAAGCGCGGGGGCGGCGGGGGCTGCAGGAGGGGCTGCGGACCCCCGCCCGCCATCAGCCGCGCCTGCTCCTGGCGCAGCCAGCGCAGCCGCCCCCGCCGGAACGCCGGGTCCTGCTCCATCAAACGGCACAGCCGCGCCGCCGCCGCCCCCGGGGCCGAGGGGGGGTCCTGGGGGGGCGGATTGGCATCGTCAGCGTCGTCCTGGGGGGGATGGAGAGGGGGTTAGAGGGGTCTGGGGGGGATGTGGGCCAGGGAGAGGGGAAACTGGGGGGGGGAGGGGATGGGGAAGGGGCACTCAGGGTGTCAGGGGGCTCCGTGGGTCTCTCAGGGTCCCTCAGTCTCCCCCGGGTCCCTCAGTGTCTGTCAGTCTGTCCCTGTGTCCCATGCTCACCAGGGGGATGGGGATGACGCGCTCCATCTGCCCCCCGCGTGTCCCTCAGTCTGTCCCCGTGTCCCTCCCTGTCCGTCAGTCCCTGCCCTGTCCCTCTGTCTGGGCTCACCAGCGGGATGGGGATGACGCGCTCCATCTGCCCCACGCGGTCGCGCAGGGCGCGGATCTGCTCGTCCTTGGCGCTGTTCTGGCGCCGCACCTCGCTCAGGATCCCGGCCAGCCTGTCCAGGTGCAGCCGCAGCCCCTCCACCTCGCTCACCTGGCGCACAGACAACGCCTTTCCTTACATTTTATCAAAAACCCTTCCCTCGTCTGCCTGACCTGGCTCAGGATCCCCCCAGCCTGTCCAGGTGCAGCTGCCACACTCACCTGCTCACCACCTTCATCCTCCTCTTCCTGCCACACTCACCTGCTCACCACCTTCATCCTCCTCCCGCCACACTCACCTGCTCACCACCTTCATCCTCCTCCTCCTCCTGCCACACTCACCTGCTCACCACCTTCATCCTCCTCCTCCTCCTGCCACACTCACCTGCTCACCACCTTCATCCTCCTCCTCCTCCTCCTGCCTCACTCACCTGCTCACCACCTTCATCCTCCTCCTCCTCCTCCCGCAGCCGCTGTGCCGGCTCCAGGCTGGGCTCGGTGCTGACCCTCGGGGCTGGCGATGGCGATAACGATGATGATGACGATGATGATGATGATGTCCCCGATCCCCGGCGGCGCTGCGGGATCTGGTAGACGCGCAGCGGCTCCCGGCGCTTGCCCGTTCCCGGGAGCCCGGCCCGGCGCGGCCCCGAGCGCACCGGGGGCACCACCGAGGGCACCGGGAGCGGCCGCCAGCCCGGCCCGGGGCACGGCGGGGGCTCAGAGCCAGGGGGCTGCGGGAGATGGGAGGAGAGATGGGGGAGAGGCTCCGAGGAGTCGGGGGAGCCCGAGGGGACACCCAGGAGACCCCCGAGACACACCCAGGGGACCCCCGAGACACACCCAGGACGCTCATGGGACACTGAGGGCACACTTGGGACCACGCAGGATTCCCAAACGCCCCCCGCGCCCCCCTCACCTGCGGCTGCTCCGACCCCTCCTTGTCCCCCTGGGGCTGGTTCTGCAGCTCCTGCAGCCTGGGCGGGGGGACACACGCAGGGTGAGCCCCCCCCGGGCACGGCGCGGGGGTCCCCAGGCCCCGTGCCCACCTGTGCAGGCGCATGTCGATGCCCTGCTGCTCCAGCAGCTCCCTCTGGGCCAGGTTCCAGTCCGGGGGGGGCCCGGGGGACGCCCCCTGCTCCCGCTGCCGCCGCGCCTGCTCGGGGTGCGTGAAGCGGAACACGTGGTTCTGCCCCAAAATCAGCCTGTTCCCTGGGTTAGGGGGACACGGGGGATTTTAGGGCAGATTTGGGCAGGTTCTGCCCCAAAATCAGCCTGTTCCCTGGGTTAGGGGGACACGGGGGATTTTAGGGCAGATTTGGGCAGGTTCTGCCCCAAAATCAGCCTGTTCCCTGGGTTAGGGGGACACGGGGGATTTTAGGGCAGATTTGGGCAGGTTCTGCCCCAAAATCAGCCTGTTCCCTGGGTTAGAGGGGTTTGGGGGGATTTTAGGGCAGATTTGGGCAGGTTCTGCCCCAAAATCAGCCTGTTCCCTGGGTTGGGGGGACATGGGGATTTTAGGGCAGATTTGGGCAGGTTCTGCCCCAGAATGAGGGTTGGGATGGGGTTAGGGGGGTCACAGAGGGGATTTGGGGCAGATTTGGGCAGGGTCAAGGAAGTTTTGGCTGGATTTAGGTGGAAAATGGGGCTCTGAGGGCGTCGTAACAAAAACTCCAGAGAAAACCTGGCGGCGACATGAGATTTCTGGGAGCTCAAAGGGAATTTGGGGGGAAAAGTTGTGATTTTTGGGGGGGTTCAAGCGAGAGCCACAGGGATCTTGGGCGGGGTGGGGGATTTGGGGGGCACACACAGAGGTCTGGGGGGGCTTTGGGGGGTCCCTACCCGACTGGAGCACCACCGGCTCCGTCACCTGCTTCCCGTTGACGTAGGTCTCAGCCCCCTCACACGGCTCCAGCGTCACCACAGCTTCGGGGGGGGACAGCAAGGCGGGGGGGGGTCACCTCCGTGCCGAGGGAACCCCAAATCCCACCCAAACCACCCCAAAGCCCCCCCAGGAGCCTCGCGGTACCTGGGGGGGCCGCGCTGACCTGCTCCAATTGCAGCGTTTTGGGGAGGTGGGGGGGAAAAATATCAATTAATCTGTGCCGGGAGGGGGCTGGGCAATGGGGGGGGGCACCCCAAAATGCAGCAGGGACCCCCCAAAATGCCGTACCTTCCCCCGAGGAGGGGTCGGGGCGGCTGCGGAAGAGGCAGTGCTGGTCCTGGATGGAGGGTCCTGAGAGCTTGATGTCCACGTCCACCCTGCCCACCCTGCCCGGGGGGGGCAAAACACCGATTGGGGGGGGTCCCAAAGGGGGTCCCGGGGAGGTCTGGGGGTCCCACAGCCCCCCCACCCACCTGGTGACGCCGTCCTTGATGTGGTACAGGAGGCACTCGGACATCAGGGGGTCCTCGTTGAGGTTCACCAGGTGCGGGGTCTGTTTGGGGGGGGCACGGCAGGGAAAAACGGGGGTCAGGGGCTGGGGGGACCCTCAGGGTGTGGCCCCCCCCAAAGCCAAGTTTTAAAAAGTTGAAAACTTGCCTTTTTGGGGGAAAACACCCCGACGGTGCCGCCGTCCTCGCGCAGAGCCACCCCCATCTCGGCCAGCAGCGCTTCCCTGGGGGGGACGGGGGGAAGAGGAAATTTTGGGGGGCCCAGAGGAATTTGGGGGCGCACAGAGGGTGTTGCGGGGGTCTGGGGGCGTTTAGGAACTGCTGGGGAGGGGTTTGGGGGGCTACAGGGGTGCACAAAGAGCATTTGGGCGGGGCTGGGGGGGTTCAGGGTATTTTGGGGGAGTTCAGGAATAATTTTGGGAGAGCTCAGGAATATTTTGGGGGGGTTCAGGAATATTTTTGGGGGCGGTTCAGGAATATTTTTGGGGTCCTGGGCCCCCCCTCACCGCTCCAGCCTCAGCGCCTCCGTCCGTCTCAGCTTCTCCTCCCAGGTCTCGTTCAGCTCTGCGATGATTTTTTCCGTTTCCTGAAGGAAAAACAAATTTTGGGGGGGTCCCCGTGGTTTGGGGAACCCCCCCAGGCTCCCCGAGGAGCAGGGCAGGGGTTTTTAGGGTTTTGGGGTCTTTCCGGGTTTTTTGGGGGGGTTTTTGGTTTTTTTTTGGGGTCACCTGCAGCCGCTCCATGGCCTCTGTGGGGCCCAGGGGGGGCTCCAGCCCCGGGTCCCCATTGAGGGTGGGGGGGCGTCGTGCTGGGGGGGGGGCAGGAGGTGAGGGAAGGGTCGCTGAGGCCTGGGGGGAGATGGGGGGCTCGGTGTGAGGGGGGGTCACCTCCTGCACCCCCAAATCAAAGCCCCAAACCTCATCTCCCCCCAAATCCTCTCCGGAACTGACACCCCAAATCTGTCCCCCCCACCAAAATCCCCTAAATCCCCCCAAATCCGCTCACCCTGTGCACTCAGCAGCTCCCGCAGCCTCTCAGGACCCCCAAATCCCCCCAGATCCCCCCTCACCCTGGGCGCTGAGCAGCTCAAACTCCCCAAATCCCCCCCAAATCGCCCCAGAGCCCCCCCGAGCCCCCAGCCCCTCACCCTGGGCGCTGAGCAGCTCCCTGAGCCGCGTCACCTCCCGGCGCAGCTCGCGGATCAGCCGCGCGTTCGGGTCCTCGTTGATCACCGCGTGGCAGCGGATCTGCTTCGTGCGGTCCGCGTACCTGGGGGCACAGAGCGGGGAAAAACGGGGAAAAAACGGGGAAAAAACGGGGAAAAAACGGGGCTGGGATCAGCGCCAGGACCCCCAAAAACCCCACCAAGCCCCTCAGAGCCCCCTGCTCACCGCAGCGTGCTCAGCGTCTCCTCGTAGCTGCAGTCGGCCGGGCTGAGCGCCGCGATCATGGCCGTGCGGGAGTTCCCTCCTGTTTATGCAGATTTATATTTATAACCATATATATATTTACACATAAAAATAGATGTAAATAGGAGGGAACTGAATATATAAGTATATATAAAAATATTATGTAAATAATAATAATAATAATAATTTATTTTATATAATAAAAATATCATTTAAAAATAACATATACATTTAAAATCACATATAAAAATAATATATACATATTTAATATATATAATATATACAAAAATTTTATACATAATAAAATAATATATAAAAATAAGAATATGAGAATATATATTTATATTAATAAAGTGCATATTTATATATAAAAATTTTGTAAATAGGAAAGAACTAAATATATAAATATATATAAATATTACATAAATAATAATATATACAAATTATTTTATATATAATAAAATAATACATAAAAATAATAAAATATAAAAATTAATAAATATATTTATATTTTTAAAAAACCTATATATAAATACCCTGAGCCCCCCAAAATATTTTGGGTATTCAATAGCTGTTTAGATAAAAGGGCTCTGTAATCACCTGTAAATTGTGCTGTGTATTTGGACGTACATAAATAAACATTCACTTTCTAATTGTACACTGTTAGACACTTTTCCTCTCTCACAGTTGGATATCGGTACCAGACAAATATCCACATTTTGGTACTAAATCAATATCCATATTTTCAATAAACCAAACCCACCCAGGTTCTCCTTCAGCAGCCACGTCAGCACTGAGTCCCGGTACGGGATGAACTCCGGCTTCTTCTTCTTGCTGGTCTGCCCGGGAGGATGAGGATGAGGAGGGTGGTGAGGAAGGTCGTGAGGGGTCCCCAAAAAAAGGAGGGGACGCCCCCCGAGGGTGGGGGACCCCAGACTCACCGCCTCGGCCAGGGCAGAGATGACCTTGCCCAACGTGGTCAGGGACTTGTTGATGTTGGCACCTTCCTGGGGAGGATGAGGAGGGGAGGAAGGCTCAGGAAGGCTCTGGGGGGCAGGGGGGAGTCGCCTCCCCTGTTTTTGGGGGTCCCTGCCCACCTTGAGGCGGATGCCCTTGGCCCCCGATGCGTCGGCGCGTTCGCTGCCCGCCAGGTCCACCAGGGAGATGCGGCTGACCTGGGGGGACAGGGGGCGTCTGGGGGGCTCTGGGAGGGAACTCTGGGGGCTTTGGGGGGAAATTTGGGGGTGTCCGTGGAATTACGGGGTGATTTGAGGGAGTGCAGAGAATTGCTGAACGCTGGATGAAGATCATGCCAAATTTTGGGGGAATTCAGGAGATTTCAGGGGGGATTTCAGGGCAATTTCGGGGTGATTTCAGGGGATGATTTCAGGGCGATTTCAGGGGAAGTTCAGTGGATGATTTCAGGGAGATTTCAGGGCGATTTCAGGGCGATTTCAGGGGGGATTTCAGGGCGATTTCAGGGGGGATTTCAGGGAGATTTCAGGGCGATTTCAGGGGGGATTTCAGGGCGATTTCAGGGGGGATTTCAGGGAGGATTTCAGGGGGATTTCAGGGGAAGTTCAGTGGATGACTTCAGGGGTATTTCAGAGTGACCCAAAACCAGGCTGGGATGGATTTGGGGGTGACTCCAGGCACCCCCTGACCTTCTCAGTGGCCAGCTCACTGAGCGGGTCCTGGCGGCGCTGGCTGAACACGATGCTGAACACGGCGTGCGAGCGGCTGCTGGTCTCGTTCATGTTGGTGGCCGCCACTGTCCTGCAGGGGAGCAGGACGGGACCCTCGGTGCCTGGGGGTGGTTCTGGGGGGTCCAGGCCGCCCCCCTGCCCCGCCCTGCCCACACCTGGCCTTGTTGCCGCTGTCCATGAGGTCGGCGATGTCAGCGAAGGAGGCCACGGCCAGGCGGGACAGGTCCTGCACGTAGGGCCCGAGCAGGGGGTGCTCCCGCACCCGCAGCCCCCCGCGGCTCTTGGGGTTCAGCAGGTCCCGCACGCGCTCGCAGTAGATCTCCAGGTAGCTCACCTGGCGGGGGGGACGCGCTCAGGAGGGAGCCCAAAACTCGGGGAGAGGGTTTGGAGGGAAGATTCAAACTGGGGGCAAATCGATGGGATTTTGGGGGGTAATTTCAGGGGCATTTCAGGGGGGATTTCAGGGGGGATTTCGGGGGGATTTCAGGGGGAGATTTCAGGGGGAGACTTTTGGGAGGAATCCCCAAAATGGTGATAGGGGAAACTCCTGAAGTGCTGGGCTGCAGGGACAGGCGAGCCCCCAAAATCTTGGGGTGGGTGAGCCTCCAAAATGTTGGGGTGGGGGGCAGATGAACCTGCAAACTGCTGTGGGGCATTTGGGGTGAGCCTGCAGGACTCAGTGTCTGAACTTTGGTGTCTGAACTTTGGTGTCTGAACCCCCAAACTCCTCCAGAGCGCAGGAGACCCTCCCCAAACCCCCCAGACCCACCTCCACAGAGAACGACAGTTCCGGCGACCCCTCCCGAGCGACGCGGGCGAACAGATCCTCGCAGAGCTGCAGGTGAGGAGGAACCTTGAACCAGGATCCAGGGGGCTCCAGCCCCTCTCGAGCCCCCCGGGAGCCCCCCGGCCCCTGGACCTGCGGGATGATCCCGCGCTGCCCCGGCTCCTGCCGCCCCATCATGGTGTAGGATTTGCCGGCCCCGGTCTGGCCGTAGGCCAGGATGCAGACGTTGTAGCCCTCGAAGGCGTGGGCCAGCATCTCCTCGCCGATGTCCTGGTACACGCGGCGCTGCGAGGCGAAGTTGGGGTCCTCCTCCTGCGGGGGGGTACTCAGGGACCGGCCCCTCTTTCTTGGGGGTCCCAGCCCCTCTTTTTTGGGGGCCCCAGCCCCCCCGAGCCCCCCCAGCACTCACCGAGGTGTGGGACCAGTAGGAGTAGTCGAAGGTGAAGTGTTTGGTGCCGTCCTTGGGGAGCTTGGGGTTGGTGATGCCTGTGGGGTGGGGGTGACACCGGCACTGGGGTGACCCCCCCACATCACCCTCACCCCCCCAGCACCGTCACCCCCCCCCAAACCCTCCCCGTCGCTATTTTTAGCCCCGGGCAGCTGGCACTCCGGGCTCGGGGCCAGCTCGGGACAAGGACGGGGACAAGGGGGGGTCCCACGCCGCGATCCCCCCCCCACACCGCTGGGGGGTCCCACCCTGTCCGGACCCCCCCCCCGGGCCGCCCCCCACTCACAGGTGGTGTTCCCCCGCATCTGGATGACACACTTGGCCTGGCGGCTGCTCTCCCTGGCGCTGAAGGGCCGCACCCGCACCGCCACCTTCACCGAGGCGCCCGCCATGCCCGCGACAGCCTCAGCCTGTCGCGACAGAGCGGCGTCACCGCCCCCTCCCCTCCCGGCGCCGCCGCCCCTCGGCCAGGTGTGTGTGCCAGGTGTGTGCGCGACCCCCGGGAAGGGCAGGGCAGGGCAGGGCAGGGCTGGGGGGGCTCCGCGTCCCTCCCCCGGTGCCGCCCAAGGAGAGCCCTTAAAATAAACCCGGGGCGGTTGATAAGAAAAAAAAAAAAGTACATACATATATAAATGTAAATTATATATAAATACAAATACATAACAATAAAAATCATAAAAGTAAAAATAAAAAATAAAAATAACTATATAAAATATATAAATATAATAAATAAAAATGTATAAAATACATAAAATAATAAAAAATAAATATACAAATAATAAAATAACTAAATATAAATATAAATAATAAAAACATATATTATATAAATATACACATATAAATATACAACCTTAATTATATGCAAATATAAATACATAAAAATAAATAAAAAAAATTTAAAAATAGAAAAATAAACCCGGGGAAGGGGGTGAGCAAAGAGCCCCCCCCAGGCCCCACCCTCCCCAGCGCCCCCCAAAACTCAGGGGGTGCCCCGGAGGGGACGGGGCTCAGGGATGTGGGACAAGGGGGGGATCTGGGGCAGAGGAAGAGGAGGAGGGGCGTGGGAAGCCCCCCCATGGATCCCCCCCATCCCAAATCCCAGGTGATCCAGGTCAGCATGAACAGCACATGACACCCCCGAGTGTCCCTGAGCCCCCAGGACCCCCGGGACCCCCTTTCCACACCCCCGGGACCCCTACACCCCCCCAAGCCCCTCTGAGCCCCCCGAACTTGCTCCCCGCCCCCGGACACCCGCCCAACTCTCGCCGCTCCCGCTCACCGGCCCCGCGGTGCCGCATCCCCTCGGCCCGGGGGTGTCCGGGGGGGGTTCCCGGCCGTTCCCGGCGGTGTCCCAGGGGGTTCCGGGTGTTCCGGTGATTCCCGGTCGTTCCCGGGGCTCCGCGGCGGCTCCGGGGCTGCGGCCGCGCCCGGGCCCGGCGGGGCGGGGCTGGGCCGGTCCGGGGCGGGGCCTAGGGAGAGGCATCGACCCCGCCCCTTCTTAAAAGGGCAACGCGGTACAGATGGGACCCACATCTGGGGCGGCTTTCCCCGTATTTTTACCTCAGGGTTTTCCCCTCAGGTTTCTCTCTCGTTTTTCCCTCAGGGTTGTGTTTTCCCCGGTTTTCTTCCTCACACTTTTGCCTTCTTTTCGTGAAATAATTCCCTCCGTTTTCTCTTAATTTTTTTCTTTCAGGTTTCCCTACATTTTTTTTCGCCCAGAAAGCCTCCAAATCCTCAAAATGGCCCCAAAATCGCCTCAAGAAAGTTTATTTTCAGTACTAACCGTATTTGCCATACAATTGGAAGCTTTATTTCACAGTTGCGTAGTGTGAGAGTATAACTGGTGGTGTAACTGTAAAGTTTATTGTATTAGCAGAACTGAACTATTCGCCCATACAACCATAAAAAAGTGAGTGCAACGAGTGAATTGCTAAATTTACAAAGTTCATCGCGCCACGTCGCCCCGCCCACACGACCCCGAACGCCCTCACCCCAACCAGGCCCCTTTACGCGCTGACCACGCCCCCGCCCGGCGGTGCGCTGACCACTCCCCCTTGCGCGCTGACGTCAGGCGCCGGCGGCGCTGGCCCGCGGCGGGCGGGAAGATGGCGGCGGGCGGCGGGGGGGGGGCGGCGGCGGCGGCGGCGGCCCCTGAGGCGCCAGGTGGGGCCGGGGGGGCCGGGGCGGGGCCGGGGGCGGGGCCGGGACCGTGTGGGGCGGGGATGGGGGTTGGGGGGGGGTTCCGGTGGGGGGGGGCCGCTGTGGGGCGGAGATGGGGGGGCGGTGGGCGGGGCGTGGGAGGGTGTGGGGCAGAGATGGGAGGGGCCGTGGGGCAGAGATGTGGGGGCAATGGGGCAGAGATTGAGGGGGCAGTGAGCGGGGGATGTGGGGTGCAATGGGGCAGAGATGTGGGGGGCAATGGGGCAGGGATGTGGGGTGCCATGAGCAGGGGATGTGGGGGGCGATGTGGGGTGCAGTGGGGCAGAGATGGGGGTGCAGATCAGGGTTGTGCAGTGCAGTGGGGAGGGAAGTGTGGGCTTGTAGGGCAGGAATCTGTGGGGTTGTAGGGCAGAGGCTGTAACAGGGGCAGATGCTGAGAGGGTTTCTGGGGTCCCTGGTGCCGTGTCCCCCCATTGTCACCCCACTGTCCCCCACCCCATCAGCCATCTCTTTTGGGGTCCCTGCAGGTTGCAGCCCTTGCTGTGCCCCCCTCGGGGAGCCCTGAGGGCCCCACGTGTGCCCCCCGAGATGAGCAGCAAGGACCCCCCCGAGGTCTCAGGTGAGGGCAGGGGGACATGGGGGGGGCCTTGGGGACAGGGAGGGGACACAGGGGACACGGGGGGGGGCTTTGGGGACAGGGAGGGGACACAGGGGACACCGAGCCTTCCCCCCCGGCAGAGAGGGGACACCTGAAGGTTTTCCTGCCCCGGAAGCTGGTGGAGTGTCTGCCCAAATGTCCCGTGCTGCCCAAGGAGCAGCTGCGCTGGAACACCAATGAGGTGGGCACTGGGGGGCACTGGGGGGCACTGGGGGTACTGGGGGGCACTGGGGGGATCATGGAGGGGATGGGGGGACGCGGGAATGGGGATGGGAATGATGTGGGGTGTCCAGGAGTCACCTGGAGACGTGGGGACACGGAAGGGACATTAAAGGGACACAGGAGGAGGGAGCTTGGTTTGGCACGGGGGAAAATGGGGGACAGGGGACCCCAAGACCACGGGACAGCAGGGGTGGCACAGCAGGGTGGTGCAAGGGGTGGGGGACAGGGGACACAAACTTGTCACCTGTCCCCTTCGCTAGGAAATCGCCTCGTACCTGATCACCTTCGAGAAACACGACGAGTGGCTCTCGTGCTCCCCCAAAACCAGGTCTGGGGGTGCCCTGGGGGGCTGGGGGTGGCGCGGGGGCTCCCGGGGGCCCTCAGGGGCCCCCTGACGCCGTGTCCAGGCCGCAGAACGGGTCGGTGATCCTGTACAACCGGAAGAAGGTCAAGTACCGCAAGGATGGCTACTGCTGGAAGAAGCGCAAGGATGGCAAAACCACGCGGGAGGACCACATGAAGCTGAAGGTGCAGGGAGTGGAGGTAGGGGGCCCCCAAAACACAGCCTCCCCCTTCTCCAAAAAACCACCTGGTGTCCCACAAAAAGCAGCCCTTGCCATGAAAGTGCTCCTGGCTCAGGGATGGGGAGCTGGGGATGCGCCTGAGGGGTGTCAGGGCACACAGTGCGGGGACAGAGGGGGCTGGTGCCCTCAAGGGACAGTTTTGGGGTGCTGGGGACACGCAGTGCGTGGTTTAGGTTGTTCAAGATTCCCAGTTCTGTGTCTGGGGGTGCTGGGGATCCCCAAGAGGGCAGTGTGGGGGTGTTGGGAGGTGCCCAAAATGGGTTTGGGGGTGATGGGGATCCCCAGGGGGGCAGTCTGGGGGTGTCTATCTCTTCCAGCCCAGGCAGCTGAGAGTCTGGCTTGGATGTGAGACCCCCACAGACTGCAGGGACCTCCCAAAATCTGTCAGGCCCCCCCAATCCCTGCTGTGTCCCCCCCCCCCAGTGCCTCTACGGCTGCTACGTGCACTCCTCCATCGTGCCCACCTTCCACCGCCGCTGCTACTGGCTGCTGCAGGTAACTGGGGAGGGGGCCACGACCCCCCCAGGACCCCCAGGGACTCCCCGGGACCCCCCAGCCCCAGTGTGCCCCCCCAGAACCCCGACATCGTGCTGGTGCGCTACCTGAACGTGCCGGCCATGGAGGAGTCCCCCGGCTCTGCAGCCCCCCTGGGACCCCCCCAGGGACCCCCCACACCCAGAGCTGCCCCCTGTGCCCCCCAGAACCCCGACATCGTGCTGGTGCACTACCTGAACGTGCCGGCCATGGAGGAGTGCGGCCGGGGCTGCGCCCCCCGGCTCTGCAGCCCCCCCCTCTGCTCGGGGGCCCCCCCGCTCTGCGACCCCCGCGAGTGGCTCAAGTGGTCCCAGGAGGAGCTGGTGGCTCAGCTGCGCCCCATGTGTGAGTGGGGGGCTGCCCCGGGGGGCTGCTGCGTCGGGGGGTTTATCCACAGAGGGGCTGGGGCAGCGGGAGGGAGGGCGAGACACCGAAATCCTCATTTTTTGTCAGAGTTTTTGGTTTCTTGATGAAGTTCTGTAGGGTAAAGTGGGGCTGTGCAAATGGGGGGGAACAGAGGGTGGGGGTCTGTGTGGCTGTTTTGGGGGGTCAGGGAGGGGCTGTGTGGCTGTTTTGGGGGGTCAGGGAGGGTGTGCCCCCCCAGCTCTGTTTCTGAGGGGTTCCCCCCCCGTCCCGCAGTCCATGGGGTGAAGTGGGGCTGTGGCAATGGCGGGGCCGCCCCCGGGCTGTCCCTGGAGCAGCTGGTGCAGCACGTCCTGGAGAGGCACCAGAGCCGGCCGCCCCCCCGCACCCACGCCTGCCTCTGCGCCGGGGGGCTGGGTGAGACTGACCCCCGGGACCCCCGAAACCCCCCCAGGGCCCCCAAAACCCTGGGGAACCCCCCAAAACCCCCGGGGAGCCCCCCAAAACACCAGGGAACCCCCCGAGACCCCCAGAACCCTTGGGAACCCCAAAGCAGCCCTGGGACCCCAAACTGCCCTTTGCACCCATGTGGAACCACCTCAAACCCCTGGGGACACCCCCAAATTTCTCTGCTCACTCTGAACAACCCGAACCTCTTTGGGACCTTCCCAAAATCCCCGTGTGACCCCAAAATCCCCCTTTGTGTCCCCAAAATCTGCCCCCCACCCCAAATCTGCCCCCCGCTAACCGCCTGCCCCCGTTTTGCCCCTCCAGGCACCCCCGGCCATAAATGCAGCAGCACCAAGCACCGAATCATCTCCCCAAAATTGGAGCGGGGGGGAGTGGCCCCCTCTGGGGACCCCCACCCCAAACCTGCCCCCTCCTCCCCGGACACCACCCAGCCCTCCCCGGCGCCCCCCGAGGGACCCCCCCGACCCTCCCCATTTCCGCCCCCCTCCTCCTGCTCGGGGGGTGCGGGGGGGGCTCTGCCCCTGCTGGTGGTCGCCAGTTTGGGGGGCGGGGGCGGCGCGGCGGCGCCGGGGGGTCCCGAGCAGCCCCTGGGGCTGACCCCGAGCCAGCACCTGGTGGGGACCCCCGAGGGGTCCTGCCCCACGGCCCCGCCCCCGCTGCAGCCCCCCACCGCCGCCTTCGACCCCGACTGCTTCCTCAACAGCCCCCGCCGCGGGCAGACCTACGGCTGCGAGGCCGACCCCCGGGCGCCGCCCCGGCCCCCAGAGCTGCGGGAGGACGAGGACGAGGAGGAAGAGGAGGAGGAAGGAGAGCGGGGGGCTGCAGCCCAGGACCCCCTCCCCGCTGCTGCGCCCCCCCCAGACCGCGTTCCCCCTGCCCTTCCCCGAGCTGCTGCTGGGGGGGGGCACGGACACGGGGGGCGTCCCCCCAACCCTGCGCGACCCCCCACGCCCCTCCCCACCAGCAGCTCCCCTCCTCCCCGTCGGGCCCCCCCAGCGACCCCCCCCCCGCCGTGGCCATCACCGATTTCTCCCCGGAGTGGTCGTACCCCGAGGTGAGCGATTTGGGGAGGGGGTGTTCTCCCCCAGACCCCCCTCCTGCCGCCCCCGGGGGTCTCCGGTGACCCCGCCGGTGTGTCCCCCCCCAGGGCGGGGTCAAGGTACTGATCACGGGGCCCTGGGGGGACCCCGGTGCCTCCTACTCGTGTCTGTTCGACCGCACCTCGGTCCCCGCCGCGCTGGTCCAGCCGGGCGTGCTGCGCTGCTACTGCCCCCGTGAGTGCCCCCTGCCCCAAATGCCCCTCCCCGCGAGGGGTCGGTGGGTGCTGACCCCCCCCCCGTCCCCTGTCCGTGTGTCCGTCCGCAGCTCACGAGGCCGGCGTGGCCGCCCTGCGCGTGGCCTGTCCCCCCCGGCTGCTCTCGGCCGCGGCCCCGTTCGAGTACCGGGCCCGGGGGGCGGCCCCCGGGGCACAGCTGGACTGGCTGGCGCTGGACGGTGAGTGGGGACCCCCCCCGAATGGGACAAACCCCCCCAGGGGTGGCGCCGAGACACCTGGGTCCCTTTTGGGGTCTTGTTGCGGTGACCCCAAGCCCGTCCCTGTCTCTGTGGGGTGACGCTCTCTGGGGTCAGGGTGTCGGGGGGCTCTGGCTGTCAGGGTGCCCCCCTGACCCCCGGGCCCCCCCTCCGCAGAGGCCCAGTTCCGTCTGTCCATCCTGGAGCGCCTGGAGCAGCTGGAGACGCGTCTGGGGGCCCTGCCCCCCCCACGGGGGGCTCCCTCCGAGACCCCCCCCGAGCAGGTGAGGCCGCCCCAGCACCGGGGCAGCGCGTGGCCCCCCGGGTCCCTGTGTGTCCCCTGGTGTCCCTCGATGTCCCCTGACATTCCCTGTGTGTGCCCTGGTGTCCCTCGATGTCCCCTGGTGTCCCTCGATGTCCCCACCGTGTCCCGCAGCGTCCCCTGGCATTCCCCGATGTCCCCAGGGGCCGGGCTCGTCCTTCGAGGCGCGGGTGGTGGCCGTCTGCGAGGCCATGATGGCGCGGCCGGGCTGGTCGGGGACAGCGCCGGGGACAGCGGGGACCTCGCTGCTGGCACACGGGGTGACGTTCCGTGGGATGACTCTGCTGCACCTGGCAGCTGCCCAGGGCTACGCCAGCCTGGTGGAGGCTCTGCGGCGCTGGCGGTGAGCAGGGACACCTGGGGACAGCAATGGGCAGTGTCCCCGAGCAGTGTCCCCTAGCAGAGGTGACCCTCCCCAGCCTCTGTCCCTTCCTGGTCCTGCAGGGTGCTGGCAGTTGAGAGCCTGGAGCTGGAGCAGGAGATCGACCCCCTCAACGTGGACCATTTCTCCTGCACCCCCCTGGTGAGGGGACACTGGGGACACGGGGGGCATTGAGGACATTGGGGACATTGGGGACACTGTGGTGGTGACACTGTGGCAGGGTGGCAGGGCTGGCAGTGCCTCCCAAGGGGATGGGGTGTCTCAGCAGGGCTGGGGGGATAGCAGGGCTGGCACCTGGACACAAGTGACACCTTGGGGACGCCGCTGTCACCTCGCTGTCCCCAGATGTGGGCGTGCGCCCTGGGGCACCGCGAGGCGGCGGAGCGGCTGTGCCGCTGGGACCGGCGGGCGCTGGCCGTCCCCGACACCCTGGGCCGGCTGCCCCTGGCCCTGGCCCGTGCCCGCGGCCACCTGGCCCTTGTCACCTGCCTGGAGGAGCTGCAGGGGTCACCCGTGTCCCCTCGCTGCCACCTGCCCGGCCTGCGCGTCCCCTCCCCGCTGTCCGCGAGCCCTGACACAGGTATGGCCCCTTGTGTCCTCCCTGTCCTCTGGCACTCTGTCCTGGTGTCACTGTGTCCTGTCCCTGGTCACCACCCCCACCCTGGTGTGGTCACTGTCCCCTCGCTGTCACTGTCCCCTCAGTGTCACTGTCACCCTATTCTCCCCCTGTTCCCTTTTGTATGCCCCCAGAGTCCCCTCCAGCCTTTGCCCCCTGTGTCCTCCCCATGTCCCCTGATGTCCCCTGTCCTTCCCCAGCATCTCTGTGTCCCCATAGTGTCCCCTGTCCTCTTGCCATGTCCCCCATGTCCCCTCGGGCTGTATCCCTCCCCCATTAACCCCCTCCCTGCTGTGTCCCCGTGTCCCCAGGGCTGAGCACAGCCAGCAGCCTCTCGTCCCCCTCGGGGCTCTCCGAGGGTCCCGGCTCCGTTCCGCTGCCCCCCGGCCCCCCTGGGCCCCCCGAGGATGACACCTGGGGGGTGGCAGTGCCCCCCAGCCCACCTGAGGACGCCCTGGCCCCGCCCTCCGATGCCCTGCAGGTAAAAGGGGGGGGCAGGGGCCGGGGACACCCCTGGGGCAGACCCCCGATGTCCCCCTGTGTCCCCAGGCCGAGGTGGTGACACAGACACCCCTTGTCCTTTGTCCCCAGGCCGAGGTGGTAACCCTGGCACGCCAAATCATCGAGGCCACCCCTGAGCGCATCAAGCAGGAGGCGCCGGGGGGGCCCCCGGGGGCACTGGGAGCACCGGGGGGGACTCCGGGGACAGCGGGGACAGCGGGGACAGCGGGACTGGGCGCTGCCATGGCCTGGCTGGCCACGTACCTGGAGAGCGTGGACCGGCCCCCCGCACCTGGGCACAGGTACCCCGGGCTGGGGGGGGTCCGGGGGGCACCCTCAGCTCCCCGGGGGGGTCACCCCCACTCAGCAGCACCCCGGGGGGGTCTCGGGAATCCCCGTGGGAGGGTCCTGTGCTACCCCAGTGTCTCCATGGGTGGGGGGGTCTCCCACATCCTCCACACCTCAGAGTCCCCCTGGGGACGCCCCCCAGCCCCTGGGACACCCTGGGAACATCCTGGGACCCTCCTGGCTGTGTCCAGCCCTGTCCCCCTGACCCTCCCATGTGTCCGTGCCCCCCCAGGTCAGAGGTGGCCTCGCGGGGGTCCCCAGGGGTCCCCGAGCGCCCCCCCCCCCCCTCGGCGGCGGGCTGGGCCGAGTTCCTGAACGCCTCTGGGGGGGCTCGTGGTGAGGGGGGGGCCGTGGCCCTGCTGACCCTCAGTGACCAGGAGCAGCACGAGCTCTACGAGGCTGCGCGGCTCGTCCAGGGGGCCTTCCGCAAGTACCGGGTGGGTGCCCCCTCCCTGCACCCCAGAATCCCCCTGGGGGCTGCCCCCGGGGGCTCCCCAGCACCCCAAACCCACCCGGGGCCCCTCTGGGGGCTCACCAGCCCCGCTGACCCCCCAAACCCCCCCGGCTCCCCCAGGGCCGGAGGCTGAAGGAGCAGCAGGAGCTGGCGGCTGCCGTCATCCAGCGCTGCTACCGCAAGTACAAACAGGTACCGGGGTGGGGGGGACGCCAAAACCCCCGGAACCCCCCCAGGCACCCCCCAGAGCCCCGGGGACCCCAAACCCCCAGGGACCACCCAGAACCCCCGTAACCCTCTATCTCTGCTCCACAAGCTGACCTGGATCGCTCTGAAGGTAACGGGGGCAGCGTTGGGGAAACTCGGATGTTTGGGGCTGTTTTGGGGTCACCCAGGTGTTTGTTTGGGGCCGTTTTGGGTGTTGGGGGTCACCCAGGTGTTTTTGACGCAGGGGTGCTGTGACACTGAGGTGACGCTGTGGGACACTGGGGTGACACTGGGGTGCTGTGTGAGGGTGCTGTGACACTGGGGTGACGCCGTCCCTGTCCCCCTGTCCCCGCAGTTTGCGCTGTTCCAGCGGATGACGCAGGCCGCCATCCTGATCCAGAGCAAGTTCCGCAGCTACGCGGAGCAGAAGCGCTTCCAGCGCCGCCGGCGGGCGGCCGTGCTGATCCAGCAGCGCTTCCGCAGCCTCCGCCAGCACCGGTGCGGCCCGGGGGCTCCCGGGGCACCTGGGGGGCGCGGGGCGGGGGGCACGGGGGTCTCACCTGCCCCCTCCGTCTCCCCCAGGAGCACCTTCCTCACCCTCAAGCAGGACCAGGCGGCGCGGAAGATCATGAGGTTCCTGCGGCGCTGCCGCCACCGGTATGGGGACAGGGAGGGGACGCTGGGAGGTGTCACACGGGCTGGGTGGGCACAGGGGTTTGGGGACAGGTGGTACCGTGGGTGCAGAGTCCCAAAAAAGCGTGACCCCACCCCAAATGTGTGTGTCCCTGGCCCAGGATGGAGGAGCTGAAGCAGAACAAGGACGTGGACAGTTTACAGACGCGGGGCCTGGCCTCGTGACCCCCCCACGGCGTTGGGGGCCCCTCAGTGCTCCCCCCACGGGGATCCCAGGCACGGGGGGAGCTCCCCTCACTGTCCGTCCCCCCCAGGCGTGTCCGTGTGTCCAGCTGTCCCCGTGGGGAGGGGCAGGAGGGGGCAGAGCCGCCCCGCGCCCCCTCCCCATCGCCCCCCGCCCCTCCCCCGCATGCCCCCACCGCCCCCCGCCCCATGGGGGCTCTTTGTAAAAAGTTCCATTAAAAAACAACGAGGAAGCGGGAATGGAAAATGCGGTGAGTTTGTGTTTGTGGGTGGGGAGGGGACACTGGGGGGACATGGGGAAGGGATGGACGGAGGGGACATCGCTGGGGGGCACGGGACATGGGGAGGGGACATCGCTGGGGGGCGCGGGACATGGGGAGGGGACATCGCTGGGGGGCACATGGGGGAGAGGGGACACTGGGGGGGACATGGGGAAGGGAAGGAGGGAGGGAGGGGACGTCGCTGGGGGGACGTCGCTGGGGGCGCGGGAAGACCCCGCGGAGCTGGAGGTCTTTAAGGACAGGCCCTTTGAGGACAGGCCACGCCCTCTGGGCCAGACCACGCCTCCTGGGCCGGGCTACGTCCCCAGACGTGAGGACGCAGGCGGACGCCGAGGGCGTGTCCCGCGCGCGGCGGCGGCGTTACGCATCGCCCCGGCGCAAGATGGCGGAACTGGACTTGCTGGGGTCCATCCTCAACTCCATGGAGCGGCCGCCCGCCGCGGCCGACGGCGAGACGCGGCGCCGGGCGCGGGGTCAGCAGGGCCGGGGAGGGCGCGGAGGCTCCGGGGCAGCGGGCCCGGGCGGAGAGCGGCGCGTCCCGGCCTTTCGCCCTCAGAATCCCCCCCCCCCCCGGCGCCCGCCCTCAGGCGAGGCCCCGCCCCCAGCGCCATGGCGACGCCCCCCGCTGTGCTGATTGACAGCGGAGGCCGTCTGTCCACGCCCCCGCCATGTCCCCCGTGTGGCGCTGTTGGTCGCAGGCCACGCCCACCGCAGGCCACGCCCCTGCCCGGTCAGAGGGCGCAGGCCCCTCCCCCTCTGCCCCCGAGAGTTTTTTGGGGGTCCCAGGAGTTTTTGGGGGTTCCCGGAGATTTTGGGGCTCCCCTGAGGTTTTGGGGCTCCCCTGAGGTGTTTTTGGGGTTCCCCTCTCCGTGACCCCACCCTGTTGCCCCTAGAACAAGCCGCTCGCATGAAGAAGCTGCAGGAGCAGGAGAAGCGCCAGAAGGTCGAGTTCAGGAAGAGGGTGAGTGGGAGGGCTGTGCGTTGCTGGGGGTTCTGGGGGGCTCCCCCACAAACCCCGGGGCTCCCCTGCATTGTCTGTCTGTCCCCAGATGGAGCAGGAGGTGTCCCAGTTCATCCAGGCCACGGGGGAGCCCCGGCGCCGCTTCCAGCCCATGAACAAGATCGAGAGGAGCATCCTGTGAGCACTTGGGAAACTGGGAGGAACTGGGGGGGCTACTGGGGCATACTGGGGTGATACTGGGGGCACTGGGAGGGCACTGGGAGGGCACTGGGGCGGCACTGGGGGCACTGGGGACACGAGGGGTGTCCCAGTGGTGGCACTAGGAGACACTGAGGGTGTACTGGGGCAGCTGGGGACCCCCTGGGGAGGGCAGGGACCCCCGTGGGGAGCACAGGGACCCTCCCGGGCCCCCCCAGTGCCAGCAGCTCCCCGTTGTCCCCCCAGGCACGACGTGGCCGAGGTGGCCGGGCTGACATCGTTCTCCTTCGGGGACGACGAGGACAGCCGCTACGTGATGGTGTTCAAGAAGGTGGGGGCATGCTGGGGGGGGTGACAGAGCCCGGGTGACACCGCTGTCCCCTCCTGGGTGTCCCCGGGGGGGTGACAGAGCCCGGGTGACACCGCTGTCACCTCCGGGGCTCCCCCCAGGAGTTTGCGCCGTCGGACGAGGAGCTGGAGGCGTACCGGCGGGGGGAGGAGTGGGACCCGGCCCGGGCCGAGGAACGGCGCCGCCTCCGGGTAGGCGGGGCTTAGAGTGGGTGGGGTTTAACTGATATATGGGTGGGGCATGTATGCGTGATGGAGGGAGGGCTTACCTGGGTGTGGCATGGGCTGGGTGGGTGTGGCCTGGGTAGGCGTGGCTTATTGTGGGTGGGGTTTAAATGGTATATAGGCAGGGCTCAGCAGGGCGTGGCCAGGTGGGCGGGGTGTGTAGGTATGATGGGGGAAGGGCTTACCTGGGTGTGGCCCCTGGTGGGCGGGGCTTATTGCTGACTGCTCACCTGCAGGAGCTGGCGGCACAGCAAGAGGAGGCGGAGCTTGAGTCTGGCCCTGCCCTCCCGGGCCCCCCCAACGATTACAAGGACAAATACCGGCACCTGATTGGCTGCGAGGCTGCCAAGGCCGCCGCCCGCACCATGGAGGCCAACAAGGCCTATGGCTGTGGTGAGTGGGGGGGTCTGAGGGTATCCAGGGGTCTTGGGGGGGTCCTGGGCAGCCTGGGGGGGTCGCTGCGGGTCTCTCCTGTGCCGTCAGTGCCTGTGGCCAACAAGCGGGGTCCCATGGAGCTCCTGGGGGTCTCTGGGGGGATTGGGGGGTGTCTGGGGAGGGTCTGGTGTGTCTGGGTCCCTTCCCCAAGTGTCCGGGCTGTCCAGGGGTGGTCTGGGGGTCACTGAGGGTCCCTCCCGTCCCCCCAGTGCCCGTGGCCAACAAATAGGGTCCCGTGGAGCCCCTGGGGGTCTCTGGGGGGCTCCTGGGGGTACCCAGGGGGAGTTTGGGCAGCCTGGGCTGTCCTGGGGGGTCTGGGGGTCGCTGAGGGTGTCCCCTGTGCCCCCAGTGCCCGTGGCCAACAAGAGGGACACACGCTCCATCGAGGAGGCCATGAACGAGATCCGGGCCAAGAAGCGCCTGCGGCAGGCGGAGGACGAGGGGGGGGCCGGGGGGGGCCCGGGGGGACCCTGTGTGTGATGGGGGAAGGGGTGGGGGGGTGACCCCCTTCCAGGGGTATTTAACAGCGGGGAGAGGGGGATGGGGCACGCAGAGGGGGTGATAAAGAGCCTCATTGTCCTCCCATGGTGCCTGTGTCTGCTTTGGGGGGGCGGTTTTGGGGAGGGGGGCACCCCCACGTCCCAGATTGTGTGTGTGTGCATCCCATTCCCCAAAAAAACCACGGGTCAGGAGCTCCTGGTGCTTCACAAAGGTTTTTGGGGTGGGGGGAGCCCCTTGGTAAGGGGGCCAGGGTGCCCTTCCTCTTCCTTCTTGGCCTTGGGGGGTTTTGTGCCCCCCAGCCTGGTTTTGGGCATTTTGTGCCCCCCCAACTTGGCCTTGGGGGGTTTTGTGCCCTCCCAACTTGGCCTCCCAGTTCCATCAGAGGTCCTCCCAGTTCCATCCCAGTGCCCTGCAGTGCCTCCTGGTCCTCCTCAGTGTCACTCTCCTGCCTCCCAGTTCCATGTCTGGGGTGTGCAGACCCCAAATCCCTCCAGGGACCCCAAATCCCTCCAGGGACCCCACACATGGATGCACCTTGGCCAAGGGTCCGTGGGCATCCAGGCCCCAAGACTGCCCCTCCAAATTCCTCTCCTTCCACGGGCCGAGGGACGCCGGTGCCCCCCCCCTCCACCTCCTGCCCCTGACTTTTCTGCAATTACCAGAAATTCGTGATGTGACCCCAAAACCCACACCCGTCCTGGGGACTGTCACCTCCTGCCCTGGGGCCCTCTGTGTCCCCAGCACTCCTGAGTGTGTCATCACAGCCCTGAGCCCCCTGCACACCCCCAGGACCCCCCCTCACTGCAGCACCCCTCTTGCCTCTCAGCTGTGGACAAATCTGTGAGATTCCCGTGGGCATCCGGGGTCTCCTGAGTGGATTTGGGGGGCCCCGGGGTCAAGGCCAAAGTCCTGGGGGTCCCAGCCCAACCCTGGACCCCACAGGTCGCCCCCAAAAATGGGGAGAACCCCGCATATACAGTGCCCTGAGCTGACCCCAAGCCCCCTCCCCCCCCATCCTATGGGGGACCCTCAGCGACCCCAGACCCCACCCCCCCCAATTCCCGGGACACCCAGAGGGGCCCGGGGGGGTTCGGGCCCTTCCCACCCGGTGCTGCCCCCCCCTGCCGCGCCCCCTCCCCCCCATCCCTTTGCCCCTCCTTCCCCCGCCGAGGGACCGGGGTCACATTCAGCCCCTGAGAGGGGGGCAAAGGGGCGGGGCCACTTGAGGGGGTCCCCAGGTGTCCCCCCCGGGTCTGGGACTGTTGGTAGCCCCCCTCAAAGGTCGCTATAACGCGAACCCCAGCCGGGGCGGCTGCAGCGCCGCCCGAAGGCGCTGGGGGGAACAGCAGCCGCCAGAAGGGGAGGGGGCGAACTGGGGGGGGGCACACGATTTTGGGGGTGCAAAAGGTCCTTTGGGGCGAGAGCTCAGTCCCTAAGGAGTCCCAGGGGTGGGGGAGGGGGGAGCTCAGCCCCATGGGCCCCACAGTGGGGGAGGGGCGGTGGCTTTGACCACTTCCCGGGGAAGTTCTCGCCGGGGGGGGGCCGGGCCGGTCCTTTTCTGGGGGGGGAAGGGGCACCCCACGAGGCCGCGACCCCCCCTTCCCCCTCCCCCTCCAGTCCCGTTCTGGGGGTTCCGGTATTCTCGGCCCCCTTCGGGGGCAGATGATCCCGAACTCCTCGGTCCCCCCCCCGGCCACTTTCCCCGTCCTCAACCGCCGAGCCCCTCCCCCACCCCGGGGCAGGAAGTGAAACCGCTGCCCCTCCCCCCGGAAAGTCCCGCCTGGGTCTGACTCAAACCGAGACCGCGGGGGGAGGGGCGGGGGTCCCGCGCCCCCCGACTCACACCGAGCTGTCGCGAACCCCCCGCCAGCGACCCCCGCGAGGGGCCCAGAGCGGGGCGCAATGTCGCGATAAGGGCATGTGTGAATCCCGGAATAACCGGGAATCGCGATATACAGGGAGGAGGCGCAATAACGAGGGATTCATTATCAGTCTGGGGGGATCACGATACCCGTGGGGGTGTCGCGATAGCGGGGAAGGGGGCCGGAATAACAGGGAAGAGGGAGCACAATAAAGGGTGAGGGTCGCGATAATGGGAGGGATCCGATTGACGGAAGCGAGCGCCGGGATACTGAGGGGATGTTCGAATTTCGATGTATCGTGATAATCGCGGGATGCAGAATAGGAAGGGTTTGGATTGAGGGGGGCGGCGGGCGCAGCGAGGGAAGGGCTCGCGGCGAACGGCAGCGCCGGGATCGCGGTAACGGCGCGGGCCGGGCCATCGCGGGGGGCCGCAATGGGAAGGAGATGTCGCGATAGTGAGGGGAGGGTCGCGATAAAAAGCCCCCCATCCCCCCCAAAATCGGCGCGCGCCCTCGGCGGCACGCGGAACGTTCCCGCCCTTGGCTCCGCCCCCGTTAGTCCCGCCCCCGTTAGCCCCGCCCCCTGCGGCCCCTATGAAAACCGCCGCGCGGCGCCGCCGCCGATTCTCCGCCGCCGCCGCGCCTCGACTGCACCGCGCAGGCGCCGAGCGAAAAGCCCGCCCCTTTCCCCGCCGAAAGCCCCGCCCCCCCGCGGAAGGCCCCGCCCCCCGCGCCCCGCCCGCCCGCCCCGCCGCCGCCATGAGCGGGTGGGCGCCCTACGTGGAGACGCTGCTGGCGGACGGCACCTGCCAGGATGCCGCTATCGTCGGCTATCGCGACACCCCCGCCGTCTGGGCCGCCGCCCCCGGCAAGACCTTCGCCAATATCACGGTGAGCGGCGGGCGCCGGCGGGGCCGGGGGTGGGGGAGGGGGCAGCGCGCTGAGGCGTTTCCCGCCCAAGCGCGCGGAGGGCGGGGGGACCCGGCGGCCTCTGAGGGGCGGGGCTGACCCCCCCACCCCTCCCGCGACGGGCTGCGGGAAGGACAAAAAAGGGAGAAAAACGCAAAAGCGCCAGCGTGGAGCGCGGCGGGGCGGGGGGCTCGGGCGCTGCCGGCGGTGCCGGTACCGGGGGCGGGCCGGTACCGGCGGGGCCCTGCAGGCTGGGGAGGGGCCCAGCGGAGGGGTAGCCCCCTCCTCAACCCCACTCCGAGCGTTTCGGGGGGTCGCGGTTGGGCGGGGAAGGGGGGGATGGGCGAGCACCACGTGCTCTGGTGACCTCCGTCCCCGGTTCCCGTCGCTTTTATGGCGCTGCTGGGAGTGGATGGCGGGGGTCTCGTTGAGGGGGAGGTGGGGATGTGGAGGAACCCCTCCCCACTTAAAAACCCTCTAAAAATGCGCGGAATGCGGCCACTTCCCGGTGGAGGAGGGGCGGCCGGGGCTTCCTGTGGGGGAGGGGCGGCGCGCGCGCACCCCCCTCCCCCCCTCCCCACTTCCCCCCACGGAAATTGTGGGGGGGGGGGTCTGGGAGGGGAGAAATTTGGGGAAGCCCATGGTGGGAAAGAGGGGGCTACCGGAGCCCTGGTCCCTGTCTGGGGTCACGGGGGAGTTACGGGGGTCCCCGGGATGGGGGGCGCACCCCAGGGACCGTGTCGGGGTTCATTGGGGCCCCTGGGGTCCCGGTGGGGGTGTCTGGGTTCGGTGTGAGGTCCCGGGGCGGTTCACTTGAGGGCTCCTTTCTGGGGTTCCTGCGGGGCTGCTTTTGGGGTTCCTGACCTGTTCTCCCCCGTGGCAGCAGCGGGTGGAAGTGCTGGCCTTGGAGGGTCCCGAGTTTGGGGGGGTTTGGGGGATCCTTGGATGCTCGGGCCCTCTTGTGGGGACCCCTCGGGGATCAGGGTTCTCTCGTGGGGTCTCTGGCGGGAGTCACGGGGTCCCGGGACACCTGGGTCCCTTTTATGGTCATGGAGTGGGAGTTATGAGAGTCCCTGTTTGCCGGGCGCTCTGCAGGGGGCCTGCCCGGGGCTTTGGCTTTGAGGGTCCCTGGGTGGGGGTCTGTGGGGTCCCCTTGACCTGCCCCCCCCTCCCCTATCCAGCCTTTGCAGGCCCCTGGGTCTTTGGGGTTCCCCTGACCTGTCCCACCCCTGCAAAGCGACAGGCCGTGATCAGGGGGGGCTACGGCAGTTCCCCACGGGTGGTTTGGGGGTCCGGGCTCCGTTCCTGACCCCTGTCCCCGCAGCCAGCGGAGGTGGCGGCGCTGGTGGGCCCCGAGCGGGGCCCGCTGCTGGTGCAGGGGCTGACGCTGGGGGGGCTGCGCTGCTCCGTCATCCGCGACTCGCTGCTGGTGGAGGGCGAGCACAGCATGGACCTGCGCACCAAGGGGGCTGCTGGAGCGCCCACCTTCAACATCACGGCTGCCATCACCAACAAGAGTGAGGGACCTTGCTGCTGGCCCCTGTCACCCCTGAAACTGTCCCTGCCACTCCATGTCACTCCCTGCCTACCTCCCTGTCACCCTGTGTACTGCCCCCACCTCCCTGTCACCCTGTGTCACCTCCCTGTCACCCCGTGTAACCTCCTGACCAGTTCCTGTCACCCCCCATGACCCCAAGCCTCCCATCACAGTGTCACTCCTCAGGTGCCCCCCCCTCCCCCAGTGCCACCCTGTGTCCTCTCCCCTGCACAGCCACGTCACCTGCCCTGTCACCTGTGTCACCCCTGCCCTGCTTCCCGTTCCTTGGACCCACAAATTACCCTGTGCTAACTCCTGCCACCCCTTCATCCCTGCCCTTGTGCGTCCCTGTCTGTCTGTCTGTCTGGGGAGCCTCGTGGTGACCCCCGCCATGTCCCCATCCCTGCAGCCATCGTGCTGGCCATGGGCAAGGAGGGCGTGCACGGCGGCTGCGTCAACAAGAAATGCTACGAGATGGCCAACCACCTGCGGCGCAGCCAGTACTGAGGGGCTGGGGGCCACCCCGGGACCCCCAGGGACCCACCAGGGACCCCCAGGGACCAGCCAGGGACCAGCAGGACCCCGTCCCCCTCCCCCTGCCCGCCCCCCAGTGATCCCCGCTGCCGGCAGCAATAAAGTGCCCTTGTGGGGATCCCTGTGCCTCGGGGCTTTTGGGGTGCAGGGGAGCTTTGGGGTGCGGCTCTGCCTCCGCCCAGGGCGGGTGCCCGGGTCCAAGGGTGCTGCCGTGCCCTGGGGGGACAAAGTCCAGGCTGGGGCGGGGGTGACGCCGCAGCTGCCGCCCCACGGGGCCCTCCCCGCCACCCCCAACTCTCAGCAGGCAAAGTTGGGGGGCAGAGGCTTTATTGGGGGGCTGCACTTGTGGGGCAGGCTGTGCTGGCGAGGGGGGAGGTTGGATGGGGGGGTGTAGGATGGAATAAAAGGGGGTGGGGGACATTGGGGGGGTGGTAGGATGGAACAAGGGGGCTGGGGGACATATGGGGCGGAACATGAGGGGCTGTGGGGAATTGGGGGGCAGGAACCCTAGGTATCCTGGCAGGTTGTGGGGCAGGCCCCTCCCCAGGTATTCAGGGGGTGGTGGGGGGCAGAGGTGGGGGTTGGGGAGGTGCTGGGATGGGTTGATGTGGGGGATGGGGTGGGGCAGGGGGAGATGGGGGGGGCTGGTGTGGGGTGAGGAAGGCGGTGTGGGGCAGGGATGGGGATGTGGGAAGGCTCTGTGGGGTACAGCAGGAGATGTGCAGCAGGACCTGGGCAGGCGGAAGCAGCTCCCGGTGCCGTCGAGTCGAGGCCTTATAAGGGCAATGTGGCGGCTCCGGCGCTTCCTGCTCTCCCCCCTCACCCCCCGTGTGACTCACGGGAAGGGGGGAAGGGCCCGCGGCTGCCCCGCGGCAGGAATTGGGGCAGATTTGGGGTATCAGACTGGGCTGTGGGGCAGATGGGACTGTCCTGTCCCCTCCCCCAGGTGTGGGGGTCCCCACCGTGCCTTTGCCCCTGCTGTGAGGTGGGGGCACACTGTCACCCCATCACTGTGGGGCCATGGCATCCCTGCATCCTGCAGGACAGTGTCCTTGTCCCCCTCCCAAGCCATGTCCAGGTGATTCTGTCACCTGTGACACCTGTAGGATATTACATTGTCACCTGTGTCATCCCTGCCACCGTGTGCCCCCTGGTGTCCCCAACACCTCAGGGGTACCCCAAAACTGGGGGGACTGGAGGAGAATGGAAGCGCTGGGGAGGGGGTGGCTTGCAGTACCCAGTACCTCACCCAGTTCTAACTGACTCCCAGTTAGAACCAGCAGCAGAGGTCAGCGGGATGTGCCAGCATGAGTAGGGGGACTCGAAGTGACCCCAGTGCTGACTGATGCAAGCAAGATTGCCCCCAGTACAGCCAGACATCCTTCACTGCCCCACAGTGACCCAAATATGCCTCGCAGTGACCCCATAGTGCTTCCAAGTGACCCCGCAGTGCTTCCAAGTGACTTCAAAGTGCCTCCCAGTGACCCCCAGTGCACCCAAAGCGCCTCCCAGTGACTCCAAAGTGCCTCGCAGTGACCCCCAGTGCACCCAAGGTACCTCCCAGTGACCCCAAAGCACCTCCCAGTGACCCCCAGTGCGCTCCACAAAGCGCCTCCCAGTGATCCCCAGCGTACCAAGTGCTGCCCCTCACAGCCTCAGAGCCTTCCAGTACCTGACAGCGCCCTCCAGTGTCCCAAACGCTTCCCAATATCGCCCAGAGCGCACCAGTACCCCCCACCCAACACTCACCGGCTGGACCAGCACGGGACAGGCATCGCCCCAGAGCGCAGAGCAGCGGCGGGACCGAGTTCGTGCGGCGCCGGCCGCCGCCCCCTCCCGCTGACGCCGGCTCCTCTCAGCCCCCCTCAAGATGGCGAACTCTCGCGAGAGAGGGGCGGGGCTACTCCGCCCCAACCAATCCCCTCGCTTACCGAAGCACTCCCCTTCCCGCCTAAACGTGCTCCACCAATGAGAGGCGAGAGCTTGGAACACGCCCCCTTTGGAGGCGGAGCTTCCCGCTCAGCCGCGCTCCCTGCGCGGGGCCCCCCGCCCCGGGCGGCGCGCACGCGCCCCGCGCAGGCGCACTGGCGCCGCGCCCCCCCCGAGTCACCTTGGGGCGCCGCCGGTGCCGGACCCGGGACCGGACCCCGAGACCCCCCCGGGACCGGACCCCGCGACCCCCCCGGTACCACGGACCGGCCGAGATGGCGGCGGTACCGGCGGCCGAGAGGCCCAAGACCTCCCCGAAATCCGTCAAGTTTCTCTTCGGCGGCCTGGCCGGGTGAGAACCCCCGCCCTGTATCCCCCCCATCTCCCCCAAATTCGGGATACCGCACTCCCAAACCGAGAACCCCCCTGCCAGAGCCTTCAGAGCGCGCTTAAAGCACTCCCGGTGCCCCTCCTAACCCCTCAGCCCCCCCCCCAGACCCTTTAACTTCCCATCGCTGCCCCCAGAGCCTCCCCCCAATCCCTTCTGTGCCCCATGAGTGCTCCCCAAACCCCCTTCAGACCCCCCCGAGCCTCCCCCAAATCTTTTCTGTGCTCCTCCTAAGCTCTCAGCCCCCCCCAAACGCATTAACTTCCCATCGCTGCCCCCCAGAGCCTCCCCCAAATTCCTCCTGTGCCCCATGAGTGCTCCCCAGACCCCCTTCAGACCGCCCCAACCCTCCCCATCACAAATAAACTCTCCTCCAAAATCAATTAAAATCCACTGAACCTTTTCAAAGCCCCCGAAGTTCCATCCAGCTCCCCTCAAATCCCCCCCATAGATCCCCAAAACTCCTTCAGGCTTCCTCGTCCCCCCAGGTTTCCCCCAAGAGGGCTGTGGGTGGGTTTTGGGGGGCTGTAGTTTTTGGGGCCCTACCTGACCCCCCTTTCCCTTCAGGATGGGGGCCACAGTGTTCGTGCAGCCCCTGGACCTGGTGAAGAACCGGATGCAGCTGAGCGGGGCCGGGGCCAAGGGCCGGGAGTACCGGACATCCCTGCACGCCCTGGGCTCCATTCTGCGCCGTGAGGGGCTGAGGGGCATCTACACCGGGTATGCGCCGCCCCTGAACCCCCAGATTCCCTGGGACCCCCCAGACCTGCCCTGGGGGTCACTCCCATGCTGCAGGGGGTTGCTAATCACCTCCATGGGATACAGCCCCCCCCTCAAAAACTCAAGACCCCAAGCACCTGCCAGCCTCGAGCTCTTTCCTGCACCCCTCTCTCCCCATTTTTGGGACTCCTGCCATCCCCCGTGTCTCCTCCAGGCTGTCGGCAGGGCTGCTACGCCAGGCCACCTACACCACCACCCGCCTGGGCATCTACAGCGTCCTCCTGGAGCGTTTTGGGGGGGCTGACGGGACCCCCCCTCCGTTCCTGGCCAAGGCAGCCATGGGCATGACCGCGGGGGCTGCGGGGGCTTTCGTGGGGACCCCGGCTGAGGTGGCGCTCATCCGCATGACAGCTGATGGCAGGTAAGCCCCCAGCCCTCCTGAACATACCTGCAGCCCCGAGTCTGCTTCTTTGACCAAAATCACCTTTTTTTGCCCCGAATGCCAGGCTACCCCCCGGCGAACGCCGCGGGTACCACAACGTGTTCGACGCCCTCGTGAGGATGGCGAGGGAGGA
Organism: Camarhynchus parvulus; assembly: GCF_901933205.1. Taxonomy (NCBI): domain Eukaryota; kingdom Metazoa; phylum Chordata; class Aves; order Passeriformes; family Thraupidae; genus Camarhynchus; species Camarhynchus parvulus. The sequence goes on along the minus strand of NW_022148501.1, from coordinate 10,783 downwards.
GGGGGTGCTCACGCTGTGGAGGGTATGTGGGGGCTCTGGGACCCCTGCCACGACCCCCCTGCTGCCTTCTTGGGGATGCTGGGGGTGTCCCCGTGCTCTGGGGAGGGGGATTGGGGTCCCCCAAAGTGCCACGTGCCACGCCAGGGGTGTACCCCACTGTGGTGAGGGGGCAGATCATGGTCTAGGGGGGGAGTGGGAATGCAGGGGGTTCTGTGGTGGGGTCTGGGGGTGCACAGGACTCACCTAAACACGCTGTTGTCCCCCAGTGCTGTGTCCCCATTCTCTGGGGAGGGGGATTGGGTCCCCCAAAATGCCATGTGCCACCCCAGGGCTGTGTCCCCACTGTGCTGACGGGGTCTAGGGGTGCACAGCTTACCCAAACGCCCCATTTTCCCCTAGGGCTGTGTCCCCACTGTGGTGAGGGGGCAGATAATGGTCTGTGGGGGGGTCTGGGGGGTCTGGGGGCACTGCTTACCCACACATCCTTTTCCCCCAGGGCTGCATCCCCACCATGGCCCGTGCCGTGGTGGTCAACGCCGCCCAGCTCGCCTCCTACTCCCAATCCAAACAATTCTTGCTGGACTCCGGTGAGTTCAGGGGGAGGGTCTGGCTGTGGGGGAACCCTAAATCCCAGTGCACTCTCCTCCCCTCTGCACCGTTCCTCTTTGATGTTTTGGGGTGCCCCCAGGGCATTTCCGTGACGACATCCTGTGCCACTTCTGCGCCAGCATGATCAGCGGGCTGGTGACCACGGCCGCCTCCATGCCCGTGGACATCGTCAAGACCCGGTGGGTGCATTGCTGGGGGGGGGCGGTCCCTGCTCCCCATTAGAAAACAGGTAGGACACCCCAAAAACCTCCTGTTTAACCCCCAAATTCTGCCCGACAGGATCCAGAACATGAGGACAATAGATGGGAAACCCGAGTACCGCAATGGGCTGGTGAGTGAGGGTGGCACCATTTGGGACCCCCCTTTAATTTAGGGGGGGGGGGCTTCTTTAAGCCCCCTTTAATTTGGGAGGGGCTCCTCTACCATTTTGGGAGTTCCCTTTCACAACGGGGGGGTTCCACACCATTTTGGGGGTGCTTTCCCTGTCACTGGAGGTGCAGGGGGAGAAATTCAGGTCATTTTGAGGAGATGCCCATAATTTTGGGGAGCTCCCCTTGAATTTTGGGAAGCTTCCCCATTATTTTCTAGGGGGAATCTCTGTCATTTTTGGAAGGTTTCTCATAATTTTGGGAGGATTCCCCATCATTTTGACAGTGTCCATATTATTCCAAGGAAGTTTCCCATCCTTCCTATGGAAGGGCAACCCTGGATTATTTTTTTAGGGGGCTCCCCTATTATTTTGGGGGGGGCTTCCCTGACACTCTGCCCCTCCTGCAGGACGTGCTGCTGAAGGTGGTGCGCTACGAGGGCTTCTTCAGCCTCTGGAAGGGCTTCACCCCCTACTACGCCCGCCTGGGCCCCCACACCGTGCTCACCTTCATCTTTCTCGAGCAGATGAACAAGTGGTACCAGCGGCTCTTCCTCAGTGCCTGACACCCCCGGGGGGGGTCGGGGGGCATCTGACCCCATCCCGTGGGCTCTCCAGGGGCACTCGGCCCCCACTGAAGGGGTTTTGGGGGTGTCTGACTTCTCCCTCAGGTGCTGTGGGGGTGCCTGACCCCCCCCCCCCCACCAGGAGGGGCTGGGGGGAGGTGGCTCTCCAGGAGTGCCTGCCCACCCCCAAATCAAGGCTATGAAGTGGTCCTGGGGCCCTATGGAGGGATCTTGGGCCCTATAGGGGTGCAGGACCCACTCCTTGGGGCTGTAGGGATCCCTGGGGCCCTGTGAAGGGGCCCTGGACCTGATGCAGGGGTGCTGGATCCCTCCCATGGGGACACCAGGGGATGCCTTGTCCCTGTGGGGCAGCCCTCTCTAAGGACTGCAGGGTGCCCTCTCCCTGTGCTCCCCTTCCCGCCCCTCTGGGGGTTTTGTTACCAGCCAATATCAAGGTCACAGTGTGGGGCAGGAGCCCCCCGAAATTTCCCCCCTCCCTCCCCATCCACCCTGTGCTTCGTTACCGAATCATGGATCGTGATCATGTAATTAAAGCAAGACCCACAGACATGGGGCGGGTGATTTATCTCTGCCAGGGACAGGCTGACAGCAGGGGGACCCTAAAGGCACACCCCAGCAACATCCAGCAGAGCTGTTTATTGTGTCCCCACACCAAACTGGGGGGTCCTGGGGGGGCCTCACACAGCGGGGCCACCGTCACCCCAGGGCAGGTCTGATCCAGCCAGGACTGTCCGTTCCACCCCCTCCTCTGTGATGGCTGCCAGCCTGATGACACCCCCGCTGGAGCCATCCCTCACCATCGCCAGGGCCAGGGCTGGGGGAGGACAGATCAGCACCCCCCAAACCGCCCCTGCTCCCAAATCCCCTCAGCACTGCCCCCAAATCCCCTTCCAGGGTCCCCCAAACCGCCCCTGCTGCCAAATCCCCTCAGCACTGCCCCCAAATCCCCTTCCAGGGTCCCCCAAGCCCTCCATGTCCCCAGAATCCCCTCCCCTCCCTCCATGTCCCTGAAATCCCCTCCCAGGACAAGCCCAAACCCCTCAATGCCAGCCAAACTCCTCTCTGCCCCCAAATCCCCTTCCAGTACCACAAGCCCCCCTCTCAGGACCCTTCCCCATATCCAAATTCCCCAAAATGCCCCAAAACCCACCGCGGGCGACGAATTCCTGGCACTGGGAGCGGCTCATGCCAGGCTGGAACGTGGCATCCAGGAATCCATAGATGTAGGAGCTGCCTGAGCCCCCCACGGCGAAGGGCTGGCGCAGGAGGAGCCCCCCCATGGGCACCACGTACACCTGGGGGGCACAGGTGGGGCTCTAAGGTGCTGTGGGGCAAAGGAAGGGGCTGTGGGGCAGAAAGGAGGGGGGGGCTATAGGGAGAACTGGGGGTTATGGGGCAGAAAGGGAAAACACGGGGTTATGGGGCAGAAAGGGGGGCCTACAGGGTGGAAAAAAACGACATTCCAGGGCAGAAAGGGGAATGCTGCAGGGCAGAAAAGGGGCCGTGCTGGGGCAGAAAAGGGACACACAACAAGGGCAGCCCACCTGTCCCCCCCGGCGCGGGTCCCAGCCTGCCACGATGATGCCGGCGCTCAGCTCCTCGCGGTAGCGGTAGCAGCTCTGCTGGAAGAGGCGCGCGGCCGTGCGCACCCGCGGCGGCTCCTCCAGCTCCACGCTGCGGGGCAGGGCCGGGCGTGGGGCTGGGGCCGCCTTCCCCGGGCCCCCTGGCCCTGCCCCGCACCCCGGGACGCGCGGGGGTACCTGTGGAAGGCCAGCTGGTAGGCCACAGCGTCGGCCACCGCCTGCGTGTCGGCCGCCGAGCCGGAGCGACAGCAGAAGATGCGGTCGTGGACGGGCGTCAGTTTGTCCGTCACACGGTTGGCGATGTAGGCCCTGGGGACACGGGGGTGGTGTCACTGGGAGAGCCACTGGAGGTGGCACCACAGCGACAGGCCCAGGACAGCCACCCAAGGTGGCATCACAGTGACACCCTGACAAGAGTGACAGCCCCACGATGTGGTCCCAGATCCTCGTGACGCCACCGATTATGTCACAGCGCTCACCCGGTGGTGGTTCTGGAGTCGGCCCCGATCACGACACCTCCATCGAACTCCACAGCCATGATGGTGGTCTGGGGAGAGGGGAGGGAAGGGGCCGTGCTGAGACCCCCAGCCCCACAGAAACCCCCTGCCCCACTCAACCCCCCTGCCCCACAGAAACCCCCAGCCCCATAGCAGATCCAGCCCCGCCGCACAGAAACCAACCCGTGCCCCACAGAAATCGTCTTCCCAAAGAACTCCCGGCCCCACAGCAGTTCTCCTCTACCCAGAGGAACCCCCCTGTGCCCCCCTCTCTAGGGGGGTCCCTCTGACCCAAATTCCCCTTTCCGCACTCGTCAGGGAGCTCTGCTCCCCCAGCCCCAATTCCCAGAGGAACCACCCTCCATCCTCCGCAGAGGAACCACCCCGTGCTCCCCTCTCCAGGGAGTTCCCTCTGCTCCCACATTCCCCTTCCCGCACTCCTCAGGGCGCTCTGCTCCCCCAGCCCCAATTCCCCCCTCAGCCGCACGCCGGAGACCCTCTGCCCCACAGCGCGCCCCCTCCGCCCCACGGCGCTTCTCCTGGCCCACAACGCCCCCAAGGCGCCTCCGCAGCCTTCCAGGAGTGTCCCCCCGCCGCACTCACGCCGGTGCTGACGGGCTCCGCCGTCCATTCCCGGTGCGGCCCGGCGGGGCCCGGCCCGGCCCGCGGCTCCCACACCGTCACCGCCGCCATCTTCCGCCGCGCTTTACGGCGGCGCGGCCGGCGCGGCGGGCTTGGCTCGGCCCTTTACGGCAGTGTCGCGGCAGCACGGGGGGACATGGCGGCCGCCCGCTGTGGTGATCGCGCGGGGAATAAAACTGCCGCTTCTCCTCGGAAATAATACTCTGCCGTTTCCCCCGCGCCCCAAGCCGTGCCTAACCCGCCATCCGACCAGTGCGGAGGCGACGGTTTGCTGCTGGGGCCTGTTGTTGGGGGTTACCTGGGCACACCTGGGCACACCTGAGCTGCTGGGGGGTCTCTCAAGGAAGGATGGTTGGAACGTGCTCGGTTGCACAAAGCTCCAAGGATAAACCGCGCCATTTCCTCGTGTTAAGGGGTTCACTTGAAGGAAGCTCTGAGTTTTTCAGCGTTTTGATGGTTAGGGGTGAGACGCAGAGATGCTGAGGGTGGCAGGGGCAGCTGTAGGGTGACACCAAGAAGCTGGGGGCTGAGGAGCAAAGGAGAGGGGTTAAGGGTGACGCAAAGAGCTGGGGGGTAGCTGAGAGGGGCCTTGAGGAGCATGGGGGGGCTTGAGGGTGACAGACAGAGCCTGAGGGCTGGGGGGCAAAAGGTAAAGGGCCGTCGTTGCTGTTCGGGGGCCTGTGGCCCAGAGTGGCCGGCTGGCTCCTCAAATTCTGCTCTCTGGAAGTAAAGGGAGAGGGTTTCTCCTCAGCCTCACCAGAGCCTTTGCCGGGTGCCAGGCAGTTGCCACTTGTCTCTGTGTTATGCCATCTATGTCTATGTTGTGTCACCCGCGTCTGTGTTATGCAGTCCGTGTCCATTGTCTTCTGTGTCGTAAGTCTTTGTTACATCTTGACGCTTTACAGGCACTATTTTGTGCCATATAGGCCATATTCTACTCTTGTTCCTTTCCGGATATCTCTTATTCCAGCATCTTTACATTTTTACTCTTTGGGACAGGAATGTCTCAAAGGGACAAGATGTTCTCATCCATCTTCCTTCTCACTACCAGCTTCGGTAGTGCCTTTTTTTCCACGCCATTCTGTCTGACTTCTAGAGGGAGCATCTCACACCCTCACGTGACTGCAGGCGTTCCGTAGGTTCCATCTTCTCAAAGGGTATCGGGCTCAACAATTAATCTTCCACAGAGTTATCTCGTCCTGGCTTATATTGTGTGTACCTATGTTGGCTTATATTGTGTGTACTTATACTGTGTGTACCTATGTTGGTTTATATTGTGTATACTTATACTGTGTGTACCTATGTTGGCTTATATTGTGTATACTTATACTGTGTGTACCTATGTTGGCTTATGTTGTATGTACTTACATTGTGTGTACCTATGTTGGCTTATATTGTATGCACTTACACTGTGTGTACTTATACTGTATGTACCTATGTTGGCTTATGTTGTGTGTACTTATGTTGTGTGTACCTATGTTGGCTTATGTTGTGTGTACTTACACTCTATGTACACTTGCACTGTATGCGTCGGCTTATATTGTGTGTGCTTACATTGTACCGCTTATGATCGGAGCTGCCCTGCCCTGGCACGTAGTCACAGTTAGGTAGAACAGTTTATAAATTTTACTGTTCCTCTGTCTTCTATGGGATTTTGGGTAGAAAATTTATTGGTCTAGAGCGGGGACAAGCCCTAGCTGTCAGATAGCCACTCATTGACCGCTTCCTGTCGTCTCACAGGTCCCGAGGCTACAGATTTCCCCAGAATCTGCCACTTGACGTCAAGGAGCAGCAGGCAGAAGATGTGACGAAGCACGTTCTTCAGTGTCTCAAGTAAGGGCTGCAGTGAGTGTGTAAGGGGGAAGAGTGTGTGAGCCTGTGTGAGGGCACAGACTGTGTCTGTGTCCGCTCGTCTCTGTCTGTGTGAGCGCATGCTGACTGGATTTAACCTTGTGTGTGTGACTTTTGCCTTTCGGGTTTTTCAACTCATTTTTAAATTTAGAATAAAAAATCCCCAGCTGGGCTTTTTTTTCTCCCCTGGCTGGGTTTTTTTCCCTCGGTCCCGGTCGGTCTGCGAGGCGACGTTCATCGCCAAAGTTTGGGCACGGGCCGCCCAGGGACCGGGGTTTTTGTCAGGCAGGAGGATTTTTTGGAGGCTCCCGAGGAGCAACGATTGCTGGGGTGTAATTTAGCAGTTGTGATGAGAGCGATGGTGTGTTGGTGTGTAATCTGAAGGGGGTGTTAATGGTAGATGAGGGTTGTTTTCTGTGTGCTTTTGTTGTTTTGGGTTTCCTGTAACAATAAATCAACGTGTAATGAAAATAGAAAAAGGCTATCATCTTGTGTTAATGTGTGTTTTGTGTTGTATTGCTCTGTATTGCTCTGTACTGCAGGCTGAGCACAGGGTGAGCTCTCTCCTCCCTGCTGTGGCACCCGGGCTGGCAGGGATTGCACAGCGACCTCGGCCAGCCGGTGCTGCCTGTGCCATCCCCTGGCACTGACGTGTTCGATGGAAATAATTCCACTGGGATTTCTCTCCTGAGAAGCCTCAGAACAGAAATGGAACCAATAACGATCTGCTGGCTGTGGAATGTGGGCTGGAGATGGTTTAGCAACAGGGGCGTCTTGCATTGGTCTCCTGTGCATTGTTTCTGCTTGGTGACCAATCACAGTCCAGCCGTGTCGGGGCTGTGAGCAGTCCCAGGTTTTTATTATTCATTCATTTCCAGCTTTCTGATATCTCCTTGCTCTTTTAGTATAGTTCTAATATCTCATTTTTTTAAATATAACAGAGATCATAAAATAATAAATCAGCCTTCTGAAAGGTGGACTCAAGATTCTGATCTCTTTGCTGGTCCTGGGGACCCCCAAACACCACCACAATCACCGGCTTGAGCTGGTCTGGGCAGCACCAAATAAAATAAAAGCTTTAAAAATAGAAAAATTAAAAATGAAAATTAAATAAAAAATAACTTAAAATTTAAAAAATAAAATAAATTAAAAATAAATGAAAAAAAAAAAAACCCAAACCATAAAGTGCTGTAAAGTGATCTGCCATAAAGTGCCGTAAAAGTCCCATAAAAGGAAGCACCGTAAAGCACGACTGTTGTAAAGCACCGTAAAGTGTGACTGTTGTAAAACTGGGAATTTTTTGGGAAAATTTGGGAAAAATTTGAGAATTTTTTTGTGAAAAAATGGGAATTTTAGAGAGGAAAAAAGGGCAGTTTTGGGGAGAAAAAAATGGGGATTTTGAGGGGAAAAATGGGAATTTTAGGGAGGAAACATTGTGATTTTTGTGTGAAAAATTGAGAATTTTGGGGCAGTAAAGATGGAATTTCTTGCAGAAAATTTGGGAATTCTTTGATAGAAAATTGGGAATTTAGAGAGGAAAAGGGAATTTTGGGGAAAATTTGGGAATTTTAAAGGGGAAATATGGGAATTTTTTGGGAAAAAATGAGAATTTTTTGGGAATTTATCCTGATTTTTTCCCCCCAGGAACTGGAAGAATCCAAAGCTTCAAGAAGGAGGAAAATGCCAGAAAATGCTGGGAAAAATTGATTTTTTCGTGTAAAATTGTGAGGAAAAATCAGAACTTTGGAGGGAAAAAGGCAAAAATTGAGGAATTTGTTGAGATGTTGGAAATTGTAATAAAGTTTTTGGTTGTAGGTTGGGATTTCTGTAAAAAACCCTAAAAATATCCTTAAAAAACCAAAAAAATTCCATTTAAAACCCAAAAAGAATTCCCTAAAAATCCCCCAAAAATTCAGGAAAAACACCAAAAATTCCATTAAAATCCCTAAAAATTCCCTTAAAAACCCAAAAAATAATTCCTCAGGAAACCCCAAAAATTCCATTAAAAACCCAAAAAATTCCACAAAAAATCTACAAAAAAGCCCAAAAATTCCATTAAAATTTCAGAAAAAAAATTCCATAAAAAGCCCCCCAAAATTCCAATAAACATCCCCTTTAAAAACCTTCCAAAACAATCAATTAATAATCCCTAAAAATTCCCTTTAAAAATTCCAAAAAATGCCATAAAAACAAAAAAAAATTCCTTTTACCACCCCAAAAATCTCAAAATACCCCAAACCCCTCAACAATTCAATTTCAAACATCCTAAAAATTTCCATTAAGATCCCCCAAAAATTCCATGAAAAATCACCAAGAAACCCCAAAATTTCCCCAAAAATCCTTTAATAAACCCCCCCAAAATTCTATTAAAAATCCCTAAAAATCACAAAAAAATTCCATTAAAATTCCTTTAAAAAAACCCAAAAATGCTATTAAAAATTCTTAGAAAAAAAATATACCCAGAAATATCTCCAAAAATTCCTTTAAAAATAAAAAAAATCCTCAAAAAAAACCCCCAAAAAAACCAAAACAAAGCCAACACCAAACAAACCCCAAAACCCCCAAGAATCCCATTAAAAATCCCAAAAATTCCCCCAAAAGTTCCATTTAAATATCCAAAATTAATCCCAAAATTAGAAAACTCACAAAAATCTTTTGATAATTTTCAATTAAGAGACTACGGATACCTGTTACTTCTCTCATTTCCTAGGAGAAGACTGCCCTCATTTAAACGTTACCCCGTATCACACTGCTTATAGCAATATGACTTCTCAGTGTAATCAAACTAAGCTTCTTATGTATGACGAACCTCACGCAGATCTTTTTAACAAACTTCCAATTTGATTCCCCAGAGGAATCTGGCTCATCTGTGGAGACAGGGCCTGGCGAGGTATACCCTCAAAAATAGATGGTGGCCCCTGTGCCTTGGGACAACTTAAAATAATTGCTCCCAGTGTCAAAGAGGTAGTCAAAAAGAAAAGCAGAAAGATTAGGTCCTCCTGGGGACATCAATATGAAAGCAACTGCGATAGCGATTTTCACTCTTGGAACTCTGGAAAATCAATTGCTGCAAGCATTTTTCTACCTCAGTGGGGTTCCTCAGCTGCATTGACACAATTAAACAAGTTAGGGTGTTGGCTCAGCAAAGAAGTAAATGCCACCTCTACTGCAATCAGTGATTTGTTGACAGATGAAGAAGCGGTCAGACACGCCACTCTACAAAACAAAGCTGCCATTGATTTTCTTCTACTAGCACATGGGCATGGTTGTGAAGATTTTGAAGGATTACGTTGTACGAACTCATCTGATCATTCTGCTTCCATTCATAAACAGCTACAGAACATAAAGGATTTAGCTAACCAAATTACAATAGGTGACCCATCTTGGCTAGACAGTTTGTTTGATGGTTGGAGCTTTTGCACCTTGCCTAAAGGAACTCTGTAAAATAGGCTTGATTATTCTAATAGTAATAATTGTAGTTTTAGTAGCAATACCCTGTATACTTCAGTGTGTGCAAAGAATTATGAGTAAGACGGTGTCTAATATCTCAGTTGTTCATCAGAATGGGGGAGAGGAGATGTTGGGGAAGATGAAACAAGAAAGCCTTACAAATATGATTGCCTGGTAAAAGAGTTTGAGAATATAGAAACCATAAGCAAGATTGAAATGAAAGAAAGCTTTGAGATACCTCAGTTAGTGAACAACAGGAAAACAATGGTGTGGCCAGCTGAAGGTGATCCCCTTTTGATGGAACAACACCCTCTGCTTGCAGACAGGCCCAAGGGTCCGAGCAGACCCTACAGCTTGGCAGAAGGGGTCCAAAGAGGAGTTTTTAGGGTTTAAAATGTAACACAGTATGGTAATGTAGTGATTCTTATCGGCTGTGTGGAAATGCTATAGGATTTGTGTATTGTACTAGATTGGTTAGTGAGAATTAGAATATTCAACACAGAAGATGATTTATTGTATTGTAATGGGAACTTTGCTCTCTTGCCCTTTTACTCGCTTACCCCTTTTTACTCTCTTACCCTTTTATGTTCTTACCCTCTCATCCTCTCTACCCCTCTCATCCTCTCTCCCCCTCTCTTCTCTCAGCCTGCTCTGAGCTGTGGCTGGCAGCTCCCAGCAGGGCCCTACCCCCAGGCCCTTTGCAATGAACCCCAAGTTCCAAAAGGCCCCTGCCCCCAGGCCCTTTGCAATGAACCCCAAGTTCCAAGACCTGTCTTCAGAGATCTCTCATCTCCATCCGTCCTGACCGTGTTACCTCCCAATGCTCCTACAGGTAAAAACTCACTCACTACCAAGGAAAAATCCTTCCAAAGCATTTTTTCAATTTTTATCCTCTGTGTCCAACTTATTTTGCTAAATTTCTAAAGATTGGAGCTCAAATTACCATTTCTGACCAGCGCAGAGACAAATGCTAAGACATTCTTGAGTTATTCTTACTCTTCCTCTCACAGAAGTACCAGCCAGCACTAAATTTGCATGATCTAACCAAAGTAGACATTTCATAGAAAAGCACTTTCTATAGCAATATTGAAAAATTATAGATTGAGGTAAAACCATCAAGTATCTACCCCCAGTGGTGCAAAGTCACATGTTGTTTGAAGAGCATCCCACTGAATTTTCTAAAGATGTGTAAATGTG
>NW_022148500.1:0-19697 GCF_901933205.1 Camarhynchus parvulus | reverse complement strand
AAGAACGAAGCGGCACAACACTGGCATTGTGTGTGCAGCTTGCAAACTGATGGAAAACAGTACCTTACCACTCTCCTGCCTTTTGCATTCACATGAATATTGAAAGAAGGAGTTTTGGACCACTTTCTTTTCCTTGGTGCAAAACACTGGCAAACCTTTGTGCAACCTCTAGAACACGATAGGAGATGTTTTCACAGTCCTGGCATTCATATGAATAAGCAATTCCTTTTTGTGACAAGAGACATAGGTGAAAACTCTGCAGCTTTTTGTAAGTTTCTCCTTGCCAGACATAGTGGCCTTTTGCATTCACATGAAGGTGACAAGAGACGCTTTGACGAAACGGAGCTCTCCTGGTGCAAAACACTGTCCCCTTTTTCGTGCAACCTCTAGAACACGAAGGAGATGTTTTCTGTCCTGGCACAATGCTTTTACCTTGAAGAACACTTTTTCTAAGGCATTGTGGAAAAAACGAAGCAGCACAACACTGGCATTGTGTGTGCATTTTGCAAACTGATGGAAAACAGTACCTTACCACTCTCCTGCCTTTTGCATTCACATGAATATTGAAAAAGAAGGAGTTTTGGACGAACTTCTTTCCTTTGTGCAAAACACTCTGCAAACCTTTGTGCAACCTCTAGAACACGATAGGAGATGTTTTCTGTCCTGGCACAGTTTCTCCTTGCGAGACATAGTGAGAAAGCTTTTTCTAAGGTGTAGGTGACAAGAGACGCTAAAGGACAAAACGAAGCAGCACAACACTGGCATTGTGTGTGCATTTTGCAAACTGATGGAAAACAGTACCTTACCACTCTCCTGCCTTTTGCATTCACATGAATATTGAAAAGAAGGAGTTTTGGACAACTTTCTTTTCCTTGGTGCAAAACACTCTGCAAACCTTTGTGCAACCTCTAGAACACGATAGGAGATGTTTTCTGTCCTGGCACAGTTTCTCCTTGCGAGACATAGTGAGAAAGCTTTTTTCTAAGGTGTAGGTGACAAGAGACGCTAAAGGCCAAAACGAAGCAGCACAACACTGGCATTGTGTGTGCATTTTGCAAACTGATGGAAAACAGTACCTTACCACTCTCCTGCCTTTTGCATTCACATGAATATTGAAAAAGAAGGAGTTTTGGACAACTTTCTTTTCCTTGGTGCAAAACACTCTGCAAACCTTTGTGCAACCTCTAGAACACGATAGGAGATGTTTTCTGTCCTGGCACAGTTTCTCCTTGCGAGACATAGTGAGAAAGCTTTTTCTAAGGTGTAGGTGACAAGAGACGCTAAAGGACAAAACGAAGAAGCAGCACAACACTGGCATTGTGTGTGCATTTTGCAAACTGATGGAAAACAGTACCTTACCACTCTCCTGCCTTTTGCATTCACATGAATATTGAAAAAGAAGGAGTTTTGGACAACTTTCTTTTCCTTGGTGCAAAACACTCTGCAAACCTTTGTGCAACCTCTAGAACACGATAGGAGATGTTTTCTGTCCTGGCACAGTTTCTCCTTGCGAGACATAGTGAGAAAGCTTTTTCTAAGGTGTAGGTGACAAGAGACGCTAAAGGATGAACAAAAAGCAGCAGCACAACACTGGCATTGTGTGTGCATTTGCAAACTGATGGAAAACAGTACCTTACCACTCTCCTGCCTTTTGCATTCACATGAATATTGAAAAAGAAGGAGTTTTGGACAACTTTCTTTTCCTTGGTGCAAAACACTCTGCAAACCTTTGTGCAACCTCTAGAACACGATAGGAGATGTTTTCTGTCCTGGCACAGTTTCTCCTTGCGAGACATAGTGAGAAAGCTTTTTCTAAGGTGTAGGTGACAAGAGACGCTAAAGAACAAAACGAAGCAGCACAACACTGGCATTGTGTGTGCATTTTGCAAACTGATGGAAAACAGTACCTTACCACTCTCCTGCCTTTTGCATTCACATGAATATTGAAAAGAAGGAGTTTTGGACAACTTTCTTTTCCTTGGTGCAAAACACTCTGCAAACCTTTGTGCAACCTCTAGAACACGATAGAGATGTTTTTTGTCCTGGCACAGTTTCTCCTTGCGAGACATAGTGAGAAAGCTTTTTCAAGGTGTAGGTGACAAGAGACGCTAAAGGACGAAGAAAGCAGCACAACACTGGCATTGTGTGTGCATTTTGCAAACTGATGATGGAAAACAGTACCTTACCACTCTCCTGCCTTTTGCATTCACATGAATATTGAAATAGAAGGAGTTTTGGACAACTTTCTTTTCCTTGGTGCAAAACACTCTGCAAACCTTTGTGCAACCTCTAGAACACGATAGGAGATGTTTTCTGTCCTGGCACAGTTTCTCCTTGCGAGACATAGTGAGAAAGCTTTTTCTAAGGTGTAGGTGACAAGAGACGCTAAAAGGCCAAAAACGAAGCAGCACAACACTGGCATTGTGTGTGCATTTTGCAAACTGATGGAAAACAGTACCTTACCACTCTCCTGCCTTTTGCATTCACATGAATATTGAAATAGAAGGAGTTTTGGACGACTTTCTTTTCCTTGGTGCAAAACACTCTGCAAACCTTTGTGCAACCTCTAGAACACGATAGGAGATGTTTTCTGTCCTGGCACAGTTTCTCCTTGCGAGACATAGTGGGAAAGCTTTTTCTAAGGTGTAGGTGACAAGAGACGCTAAAGACCAAGATACGGAGCTCTCTGAAGCTGAGCGCCGGTCCCGGCGTCTTTTTGCAGAAGCCGCGCTCCGAGCGCGCACGGCGCGTCCTGGCACAATGGTTTTACGCAAAAAGCCACGATAGGAGATTTTTCTGTCCTCCGTACCCGGAAAGCGGCATCTTCCCAAAGGCGAAGAACGAAGCAGCAAGCAGCAACACTGGCATTGTGTGTGCAGATTGCAAACTGATAGAAAACAGTACCTTACCACTCTCCTGCCTTTTGCATTCACATGAAAATTGTAATAGAAGGAGTTTTGGACAACTTTCTTTTCCTTGGTGCAAAACACTCTGCAAACCTTTGTGCAACCTCTAGAACACGATAGGAGATGTTTTCTGTCCTGGCACAGTTTCTCCTTGCGAGACATAGTGGGAAAAGCTTTTCCTAAGGTGTAGGTGACAAGAGACGCTAAAGGACAAAACGAAGCAGCACAACACTGGCATTGTGTGTGCATTTTGCAAACTGATGGAAAACAGTACCTTACCACTCTCCTGCCTTTTGCATTCACATGAAAATTGAAAGAAGGAGTTTTTGGACAACTTTCTTTTCCTTGGTGCAAAACACTGTGCAAACCTTTGTGCAACCTCTAGAACACGATAGGAGATGTTTTCTGTCCTGGCACAGTTTCTCCTTGCGAGACATAGTGGGAAAGCTTTTTCTAAGGTGTAGGTGACAAGAGAGCTAAAAGGACAAAACGAAGCAGCACAACACTGGCATTGTGTGTGCATTTTGCAAACTGATGGAAAACAGTACCTTACCACTCTCCTGCCTTTTGCATTCACATGAATATTGAAAAAAGAAGGAGTTTTGGACAACTTTCTTTTCCTTGGTGCAAAACACTGCAAACCTTTGTGCAACCTCTAGAACACGATAGGAGATTTTTCTGTCCTGGCACAGTTTCTCCTTTGCAGACATAGTGAAAAGCTTTTTCTAAGGTGTAGGTGACAAGAGACGCTAAACACTGGCACAACACTGGCATTGTGTGTGCATTTTGCAAACTGATGGAAAAACAGTACCTTACCACTCTCCTGCCTTTTGCATTCACATGAATATTGAAATAGAAGGAGTTTTGGACAACTTTCTTTTCCTTGGTGCAAAACACTCTGCAAACCTTTGTGCAACCTCTAGAACACGATAGGAGATGTTTTCTGTCCTGGCACAGTTTCTCCTTGCGAGACATAGTGAGAAAGCTTTTTCTAAGGTGTAGGTGACAAGAGACGCTAAAGGACAAAAACGAAGCAGCACAACACTGGCATTGTGTGCATTTTGCAAACTGATGGAAAACAGTACCTTACCACTCTCCTGCCTTTTGCATTCACATGAATATTGAAAAGAAGGAGTTTTGGACAACTTTCTTTTCCTTGGTGCAAAACACTGTACAAACCTTTGTGCAACCTCTAGAACACGATAGGAGATGTTTTCTGTCCTGGCACAGTTTCTCCTTGCGAGACATAGTGAGAAAGCTTTTTCTAAGGTGTAGGTGACAAGAGACGCTAAAGGACAAAACGAAGCAGCACAACACTGGCATTGTGTGTGCATTTTGCAAACTGATGGAAAACAGTACCTTACCACTCTCCTGCCTTTTGCATTCACATGAATATTGAAAAAGAAGGAGTTTTGGACAACTTTCTTTTCCTTGGTGCAAAACACTGTACAAACCTTTGTGCAACCTCTAGAACACGATAGGAGATGTTTTCTGTCCTGGCACAGTTTCTCCTTGCCAGACATAGTGAGAAAGCTTTTTCTAAGGTGTAGGTGACAAGAGACGCTAAAGGACAAAACGAAGCAGCACAACACTGGCATTGTGTGTGCATTTTGCAAACTGATGGAAAACAGTACCTTACCACTCTCCTGCCTTTTGCATTCACATGAATATTGAAAAAGAAGGAGTTTTGGACAACTTTCTTTTCCTTGGTGCAAAACACTGTACAAACCTTTGTGCAACCTCTAGAACACGATAGGAGATGTTTTCTGTCCTGGCACAGTTTCTCCTTGCGAGACATAGTGAGAAAGCTTTTTCTAAGGTGTAGGTGACAAGAGACGCTAAAGGACAAAACGAAGCAGCACAACACTGGCATTGTGTGTGCATTTTGCAAACTGATGGAAAACAGTACCTTACCACTCTCCTGCCTTTTGCATTCACATGAATATTGAAAAGAAGGAGTTTTGGACAACTTTCTTTTCCTTGGTGCAAAACACTGTACAAACCTTTGTGCAACCTCTAGAACACGATAGGAGATGTTTTCTGTCCTGGCACAGTTTCTCCTTGCGAGACATAGTGAGAAAGCTTTTTCTAAGGTGTAGGTGACAAGACGCTAAAGGACAAAACGAAGCAGCACAACACTGGCATTGTGTGTGCATTTTGCAAACTGATGGAAAACAGTACCTTACCACTCTCCTGCCTTTTGCATTCACATGAATATTGAAAAGAAGGAGTTTTGGACAACTTTCTTTTCCTTGGTGCAAAACACTGTACAAACCTTTGTGCAACCTCTAGAACACGATAGGAGATGTTTTCTGTCCTGGCACAGTTTCTCCTTGCGAGACATAGTGAAAAGCTTTTTCTAAGGTGTAGGTGACAAGAGACGCTAAAGGACAAAACGAAGCAGCACAACACTGGCATTGTGTGTGCATTTTGCAAACTGATGGAAAACAGTACCTTACCACTCTCCTGCCTTTTGCATTCACATGAATATTGAAAAAGAAGGAGTTTTGGACAACTTTCTTTTCCTTGGTGCAAAACACTGTACAAACCTTTGTGCAACCTCTAGAACACGATAGGAGATGTTTTCTGTCCTGGCACAGTTTCTCCTTGCGAGACATAGTGAGAAAGCTTTTTCTAAGGTGTAGGTGACAAGAGACTAAAAGGACAAAAACGAAGCAAGCAACACACTGGCATTGTGTGTGCATTTTGCAAACTGATGGAAAACAGTACCTTACCACTCTCCTGCCTTTTGCATTCACATGAATATTGAAAAAGAAGGAGTTTTGGACAACTTTCTTTTCCTTGGTGCAAAACACTGTACAAACCTTTGTGCAACCTCTAGAACACGATAGGAGATGTTTTCTGTCCTGGCACAGTTTCTCCTTGCGAGACATAGTGAAAAGCTTTTTCTAAGGTGTAGGTGACAAGAGACGCTAAAGACACAAAACGAAGCACAACAACACTGGCATTGTGTGTGCATTTTGCAAACTGATGGAAAACAGTACCTTACCACTCTCCTGCCTTTTGCATTCACATGAATATTGAAAAGAAGGAGTTTTGGACAACTTTCTTTTCCTTGGTGCAAAACACTGTACAAACCTTTGTGCAACCTCTAGAACACGATAGGAGATGTTTTCTGTCCTGGCACAGTTTCTCCTTGCCAGACATAGTGAGAAAGCTTTTTTCTAAGGTGTAGGTGACAAGAGACGCTAAAGGACAAAAAAGCAGCACAACACTGGCATTGTGTGTGCATTTTGCAAACTGATGGAAAACAGTACCTTACCACTCTCCTGCCTTTTGCATTCACATGAATATTGAAAAAAGAAGGAGTTTTGGACAACTTTCTTTTCCTTGGTGCAAAACACTGTACAAACCTTTGTGCAACCTCTAGAACACGATAGGAGATGTTTTCTGTCCTGGCACAGTTTCTCCTTGCCAGACATAGTGAGAAAGCTTTTTCTAAGGTGTAGGTGACAAGAGACGCTAAAAGGACAAAACGAAGCAGCACAACACTGGCATTGTGTGTGCATTTTGCAAACTGATGGAAAACAGTACCTTACCACTCTCCTGCCTTTTGCATTCACATGAATATTGAAAAAGAAGGAGTTTTTTGACAACTTTCTTTTCCTTGGTGCAAAACACTGTACAAACCTTTGTGCAACCTCTAGAACACGATAGGAGATGTTTTCTGTCCTGGCACAGTTTCTCCTTGCGAGACATAGTGAGAAAGCTTTTTCTAAGGTGTAGGTGACAAGAGACGCTAAAGGACAAAACGAAGCAGCACAACACTGGCATTGTGTGTGCATTTTGCAAACTGATGGAAAACAGTACCTTACCACTCTCCTGCCTTTTGCATTCACATGAATATTGAAAAAGAAGGAGTTTTGGACAACTTTCTTTTCCTTGGTGCAAAACACTGTACAAACCTTTGTGCAACCTCTAGAACACGATAGGAGATGTTTTCTGTCCTGGCACAGTTTCTCCTTGCCAGACATAGTGAAAAGCTTTTTTCTAAGGTGTAGGTGACAAGAGACGCTAAAAGGACAAAACGAAGCAGCACAACACTGGCATTGTGTGTGCATTTTGCAAACTGATGGAAAACAGTACCTTACCACTCTCCTGCCTTTTGCATTCACATGAATATTGAAAAAGAAGGAGTTTTGGACAACTTTCTTTTCCTTGGTGCAAAACACTGTACAAACCTTTGTGCAACCTCTAGAACACGATAGGAGATGTTTTCTGTCCTGGCACAGTTTCTCCTTGCGAGACATAGTGAGAAAGCTTTTTCTAAGGTGTAGGTGACAAGAGACGCTAAAGGACAAAACGAAGCAACACAACACTGGCATTGTGTGTGCATTTTGCAAACTGATGGAAAACAGTACCTTACCACTCTCCTGCCTTTTGCATTCACATGAATATTGAAAAAGAAGGAGTTTTTTGGACAACTTTCTTTTCCTTGGTGCAAAACACTGTGCAAACCTTTGTGCAACCTCTAGAACACGATATAGAATGTTTTTCTGTCCTGGCACAGTTTCTCCTTGCCAGACATAGTGAAAGAAAGCTTTTTCTAAGGTGTAGGTGACAAGAGTGCTAAAGGACAAAACGAAGCAGCAAAACACTGGCATTGTGTGTGTGCATTTTGCAAACTGATGGAAAACAGTACCTTACCACTCTCCTGCCTTTTGCCATTCACATGAATATTGAAAAAGAAGGAGTTTTGGACAACTTTTTTTTTTTGGTGCAAAACACTGTGCAAACCTTTGTGCAACCTCTAGAACACGATAGGAGATGTTTTCTGTCCTGGCACAGTTTCTCCTTGCGAGACATAGTGGACGAAGCGGCACAACACTGGCATTGTGTGTGCAGCTTGCAAACTGATAGAAAACAGTACCTTACCACTCTCCTGCCTTTTGCATTCACATGAATATTGCAATAGAAGGAGTTTTGGACAACTTTCTTTTCCTTGGTGCAAAACACTCTGCAAACCTTTGTGCAACCTCTAGAACAGGATAAGAGATGTTTTCTGTCCTGGCACAGTTTCTCCTTGCGAGACATAGTGGGAAAGCTTTTTGCTAAGGTGTAGGTGATAAGAGACGCTAAAGACGAAGATACGGAGCTCTCCGAAGCTAAAGCCGGTCCCGGGCGTCTTTCGGCAGAAGCCGCGCTCCGGAGCGCACGGCTAGCGGCACAATGCTCTTTACGCGAAGAAGCCGCTTCTTCGCCTCCGCTAGCCGGAGAGACCGGCATCTTTCCAAAGGCGAAGAACGAAGCAGCACAACACTGGCATTGTGTGTGCAGCTTGCAAACTGATAGAAAACAGTACCTTACCACTCTCCTGCCTTTTGCATTCACATGAATATTGAAAAAGAAGGAGTTTTGGACAACTTTCTTTTCCTTGGTGCAAAACACTGTGCAAACCTTTGTGCAACCTCTAGAACACGATAGGAGATGTTTTCTGTCCTGGCACAGTTTCTCCTTGCGAGACATAGTGAGAAAGCTTTTTCTAAGGTGTAGGTGACAAGAGACGCTAAAGGACAAAACGAAGCAGCACAACACTGGCATTGTGTGTGCATTTTGCAAACTGATGGAAAACAGTACCTTACCACTCTCCTGCCTTTTGCATTCACATGAATATTGAAAAAGAAGGAGTTTTTGGACAACTTTCTTTTCCTTGGTGCAAAACACTGTACAAACCTTTGTGCAACCTCTAGAACACGATAGGAGATGTTTTCTGTCCTGGCACAGTTTCTCCTTGCGAGACATAGTGAAAAAGCTTTTTCTAAGGTGTAGGTGACAAGAGACGCTAAAGGACAAAACGAAGCAGCACAACACTGGCATTGTGTGTGCATTTTGCAAACTGATGGAAAACAGTACCTTACCACTCTCCTGCCTTTTGCATTCACATGAATATTGAAAAAGAAGGAGTTTTGGACAACTTTCTTTTCCTTGGTGCAAAACACTGTACAAACCTTTGTGCAACCTCTAGAACACGATAGGAGATGTTTTCTGTCCTGGCACAGTTTCTCCTTGCGAGACATAGTGAGAAAGCTTTTTCTAAGGTGTAGGTGACAAGAGACGCGCTAAAGGACAAAACGAAGCAGCACAACACTGGCATTGTGTGTGCATTTTGCAAACTGATGGAAAACAGTACCTTACCACTCTCCTGCCTTTTGCATTCACATGAATATTGAAAAAGAAGGAGTTTTGGACAACTTTCTTTTCCTTGGTGCAAAACACTGTACAAACCTTTGTGCAACCTCTAGAACACGATAGGAGATGTTTTCTGTCCTGGCACAGTTTCTCCTTGCGAGACATAGTGAGAAAGCTTTTTTCTAAGGTGTAGGTGACAAGAGACGCGCTAAAAAGGACAAAACGAAGCAGCACAACACTGGCATTGTGTGTGCATTTTGCAAACTGATGGAAAACAGTACCTTACCACTCTCCTGCCTTTTGCATTCACATGAATATTGAAAAAGAAGGAGTTTTGGACAACTTTCTTTTCCTTGGTGCAAAACACTGTACAAACCTTTGTGCAACCTCTAGAACACGATAGGAGATGTTTTCTGTCCTGGCACAGTTTCTCCTTGCGAGACATAGTGAGAAAGCTTTTTCTAAGGTGTAGGTGACAAGAGACGCTAAAGGACAAAACGAAGCAGCACAACACTGGCATTGTGTGTGCATTTTGCAAACTGATGGAAAACAGTACCTTACCACTCTCCTGCCTTTTGCATTCACATGAATATTGAAAAATTGAAGGAGTTTTGGACAACTTTCTTTTCCTTGGTGCAAAACACTGTACAAACCTTTGTGCAACCTCTAGAACACGATAGGAGATGTTTTCTGTCCTGGCACAGTTTCTCCTTGCGAGACATAGTGAGAAAGCTTTTTCTAAGGTGTAGGTGACAAGAGACGCTAAAGGACAAAACGAAGCAGCACAACACTGGCATTGTGTGTGCATTTTGCAAACTGATGGAAAACAGTACCTTACCACTCTCCTGCCTTTTGCATTCACATGAATATTGAAAAAGAAGGAGTTTTGGACAACTTTCTTTTCCTTGGTGCAAAACACTGTACAAACCTTTGTGCAACCTCTAGAACACGATAGGAGATGTTTTCTGTCCTGGCACAGTTTCTCCTTGCGAGACATAGTGAGAAAGCTTTTTCTAAGGTGTAGGTGACAAGAGACGCTAAAGGACAAAACGAAACAGCACAACACTGGCATTGTGTGTGCATTTTGCAAACTGATGGAAAACAGTACCTTACCACTCTCCTGCCTTTTGCATTCACATGAATATTGAAAAAGAAGGAGTTTTGGACAACTTTCTTTTCCTTGGTGCAAAACACTGTACAAACCTTTGTGCAACCTCTAGAACACGATAGGAGATGTTTTCTGTCCTGGCACAGTTTCTCCTTGCGAGACATAGTGAGAAAGCTTTTTCTAAGGTGTAGGTGACAAGAGAGACGCTAAAGGACAAAACGAAGCAGCACAACACACTGGCATTGTGTGTGCATTTTGCAAACTGATGGAAAACAGTACCTTACCACTCTCCTGCCTTTTGCATTCACATGAATATTGAAAAAACAGTACCTTACCACTCTCCTGCCTTTTGCATTCACATGAATATTGAAAAAGAAGGAGTTTTGGACAACTTTTCTTTTCCTTGGTGCAAAACACTGTACAAACCTTTGTGCAACCTCTAGAACACGATAGGAGATGTTTTCTGTCCTGGCACAGTTTCTCCTTGCGAGACATAGTGAGAAAGCTTTTTCTAAGGTGTAGGTGACAAGAGACGCTAAAGGACAAAACGAAGAAGCACAACACTGGCATTGTGTGTGCATTTTGCAAACTGATGGAAAACAGTACCTTACCACTCTCCTGCCTTTTGCATTCACATGAATATTGAAAAAGAAGGAGTTTTGGACAACTTTCTTTTCCTTGGTGCAAAACACTGTACAAACCTTTGTGCAACCTCTAGAACACGATAGGAGATGTTTTCTGTCCTGGCACAGTTTCTCCTTGCCAGACATAGTGAAAGCTTTTTTCTAAGGTGTAGGTGACAAGCTAAAGGACAAAAAGCAAACTGGCATTGTGTGGGCATTGTGTGTGCATTTTGCAAACTGATGGAAAACAGTACCTTACCACTCTCCTGCCTTTTGCATTCACATGAATATTGAAAAAAAGAAGGAGTTTTGGACAACTTTCTTTTCCTTGGTGCAAAACACTGTACAAACCTTTGTGCAACCTCTAGAACACGATAGGAGATGTTTTCTGTCCTGGCACAGTTTCTCCTTGCCAGACATAGTGAGAAAGCTTTTCTAAGGTGTAGGTGACAAGAGACGCTAAAGGACAAAAACGAAGCAGCACAACACTGGGCATTGTGTGTGCATTTTGCAAACTGATGGAAAACAGTACCTTACCACTCTCCTGCCTTTTGCATTCACATGAATATTGAAAAAGAAGGAGTTTTGGACAACTTTCTTTTCCTTGGTGCAAAACACTGTACAAACCTTTGTGCAACCTCTAGAACACGATAGGAGATGTTTTCTGTCCTGGCACAGTTTCTCCTTGCCAGACATAGTGAGAAAGCTTTTCTAAGGTGTAGGTGACAAGAGACGCTAAAGGACAAAACGAAGCAGCACAACACTGGCATTGTGTGTGCATTTTGCAAACTGATGGAAAACAGTACCTTACCACTCTCCTGCCTTTTTTGCATTCACATGAATATTGAAAAAGAAGGAGTTTTGGACAACTTTCTTTTCCTTGGTGCAAAACACTGTACAAACCTTTGTGCAACCTCTAGAACACGATAGGAGATGTTTTCTGTCCTGGCACAGTTTCTCCTTGCCAGACATAGTGAGAAAGCTTTTTCTAAGGTGTAGGTGACAAGAGACGCTAAAGGACAAAAACAAGCAGCACAACACTGGCATTGTGTGTGCATTTTGCAAACTGATGGAAAACAAACTGTACCTTACCACTCTCCTGCCTTTTGCATTCACATGAATATTGAAAAAAAGGAGTTTTGGACAACTTTCTTTTCCTTGGTGCAAAACACTGTACAAACCTTTGTGCAACCTCTAGAACACGATAGGAGATGTTTTCTGTCCTGGCACAGTTTCTCCTTGCCAGAGACATAGTGAGAAAGCTTTTTTCTAAGGTGTAGGTGACAAGAGACGCTAAAGGACAAAACGAAGCAGCACAACACTGGCATTGTGTGTGCATTTTGCAAACTGATGGAAAACAGTACCTTACCACTCTCCTGCCTTTTGCATTCACATGAATATTGAAAAAGAAGGAGTTTTGGACAACTTTCTTTTCCTTGGTGCAAAACACTGTACAAACCTTTGTGCAACCTCTAGAACACGATAGGAGATTTTTCTGTCCTGGCACAGTTTCTCCTTGCCAGACATAGTGAGAAAGCTTTTTCTAAGGTGTAGGTGACAAGAGACGCTAAAGGACAAAACGAAGCAGCACAACACTGGCATTGTGGCATTGTGTGTGCATTTTGCAAACTGATGGAAAACAGTACCTTACCACTCTCCTGCCTTTTGCATTCACATGAATATTGAAAAAGAAGGAGTTTTGGACAACTTTCTTTTCCTTGGTGCAAAACACTGTACAAACCTTTGTGCAACCTCTAGAACACGATAGGAGATGTTTTCTGTCCTGGCACAGTTTCTCCTTGCCAGACATAGTGAAAAGTTTTTTTCTAAGGTGTAGGTGACAAGAGACGCTAAAGGAAAAAACAAAACGAAGCAGCACAACACTGGCATTGTGTGTGCATTTTGCAAACTGATGGAAAACAGTACCTTACCACTCTCCTGCCTTTTGCATTCACATGAATATTGAAAAAGAAGGAGTTTTGGACAACTTTCTTTTCCTTGGTGCAAAACACTGTACAAACCTTTGTGCAACCTCTAGAACACGATAGGAGATGTTTTCTGTCCTGGCACAGTTTCTCCTTGCCAGACATAGTGAGAAAGCTTTTTCTAAGGTGTAGGTGACAAGAGACGCTAAAGGACAAAACGAAGCAGCACAACACTGGCATTGTGTGTGCATTTTGCAAACTGATGGAAAACAGTACCTTACCACTCTCCTGCCTTTTTGCATTCACATGAATATTGAAAAAGAAGGAGTTTTGGACAACTTTCTTTTCCTTGGTGCAAAAAACACTGTACAAACCTTTGCATTTTGCAAACCTCTAAAACAGTACGATAGGAGCCTTTTCATTCACATGAATATTGAAAAAAGAAGGTTTTGGACAGTTTTTCCTTGGTGCAAAACACTCCTTTGTGCAACCTCTACAACACGATAGTTTTTTCTGTCCTGGCACAGTTTCTCCTTGCCAGACATAGTGAGAAAGTTTTTTAAGGTGTAGGTGACAAGAGACGCTAAAGGACAAAAAAACAGCAGCACAACACACTGGCATGTGTGTGCATTTTTTGCAAACTGATGGAAAACAGTACCTTACCACTCTCCTGCCTTTTGCATTCACATGAATATTGAAAAAAAGGAGTTTTGGACAACTTTCTTTTCCTTGGTGCAAAACACTGTACAAACCTTTGTGCAACCTCTAGAACACGATAGGAGATGTTTTCTGTCCTGGCACAGTTTCTCCTTGCCAGACATAGTGAGAAAGCTTTTTTAAGGTGTAGGTGACAAGAGACGCTAAAGGACAAAGGAAGCAGCACAACACTGGCATTGTGTGTGCATTTTGCAAACTGATGGAAAACAGTACCTTACCACTCTCCTGCCTTTTTTTGCATTCACATGAATATTGAAAAAGAAGGAGTTTTGGACAACTTTCTTTTCCTTGGTGCAAAACACTGTACAAACCTTTGTGCAACCTCTAGAACACGATAGGAGATGTTTTCTGTCCTGGCACAGTTTCTCCTTGCGAGACATAGTGAGAAAAGGTTTTTTCTAAGGTGTAGGTGACAAGACAGCGCTAAAAGACAAAAACGAAGCAGCAGCACACTGGCATTGTGTGTGCATTTTGCAAAAACTGATGGAAAACAGTACCTTACCACTCTCCTGCCTTTTGCATTCCTGCCTTTTGCATTCAATGAATATTGAAAAGAAGGAGTTTTGGACAACTTTCTTTTCCTTGGTGCAAAACACTGTACAAACCTTTGTGCAACCTCTAGAACACGATAGGAGATGTTTTCTGTCCTGGCACAGTTTCTCCTTGCGAGACATAGTGAGAAAAAGCTTTTTCTAAGGTGTAGACAACAAGAGACGCTAAAAGGACAAAAAACGAAGCAGCACAACACTGGCATTGTGTGTGCATTTTGCAAACTGATGGAAAACAGTACCTTACCACTCTCCTGCCTTTTGCATTCACATGAATATTGAAAAAGAAGGAGTTTTGGACAACTTTCTTTTCCTTGGTGCAAAACACTGTACAAAACTTTGTGCAACCTCTAGAACACGATAGGAGATGTTTTCTGTCCTGGCACAGTTTCTCCTTGCGAGACATAGTGAGAAAAGCTTTTTCTAAGGTGTAGGTGACAAGAGACGCTAAAAGGACAAAACGAAGCAGCACAACACTGGCATTGTGTGTGCATTTTTTTGAAACTGATGGAAAACAGTACCTTTGTGTGTGCACCATGGAAAACAGTACTCCTGCCTTTTTGCATTCACATGAATATTGAAAAAGAAGGAGTTTTGGACAACTTTCTTTTCCTTGGTGCAAAACACTGTACAAACCTTTGTGCAACCTCTAGAACACGATAGGAGATGTTTTCTGTCCTGGCACAGTTTCTCCTTGCGAGACATAGTGAGAAAAGCTTTTTCTAAGGTGTAGGTGACAAGAGACGCTAAAGGACAAAACGAAGCAGCACAACACTGGCATTGTGTGTGCATTTTGCAAACTGATGGAAAACAGTACCTTACCACTCTCCTGCCTTTTGCATTCACATGAATATTGAAAAAGAAGGAGTTTTGGACAACTTTCTTTTCCTTGGTGCAAAACACTGTACAAACCTTTGTGCAACCTCTAGAACACGATAGGAGATGTTTTCTGTCCTGGCACAGTTTCTCCTTGCCAGACATAGTGAGAAAAAGTTTTTTCTAAGGTGTAGGTGACAAGAGACGCTAAAGGACAAAACGAAGCAGCACAACACTGGCATTGTGTGTGCATTTTGCAAACTGATGGAAAACAGTACCTTACCACTCTCCTGCCTTTTGCATTCACATGAATATTGAAAAAGAAGGAGTTTTGGACAACTTTCTTTTCCTTGGTGCAAAACACTGTACAAACCTTTGTGCAACCTCTAGAACACGATAGGAGATGTTTTCTGTCCTGGCACAGTTTCTCCTTGCGAGACATAGTGAGAAAGCTTTTTCTAAGGTGTAGGTGACAAGAGACGCTAAAGACAAAACAAAAACGAAGCAGCACAACACTGGCATTGTGTGTGCATTTTGCAAACTGATGGAAAACAGTAGCCTTTTGCATTCACATGAATATTGCAAAAGCGCCGGTCCCGGGCGTCTTTTTCGGCAGAAGCCGCGCTCCGGAGCGCACGGCTAGCGGCACAATGCTCTTTACGCGAAGAAGCCGCTTTCTCGCCTTTCGCCGCTAGCCGGAGAGGAGAGGCATCGGCCCAGAGGCGAAGAACGAAGCGGCACAACACTGGCATTGTGTGTGCAGCTTGCAAACTGATAGAAAACAGTACCTTACCACTCTCCTGCCTTTTGCATTCACATGAATATTGCAATAGAAGGAGTTTTGGGCAACTTTCTTTTCCTTGGTGCAAAACACTCTGCAAACCTTTGTGCAACCTCTAGAACAGGATAAGAGATGTTTTCTGTCCTGGCACAGTTTCTCCTTGCGAGACATAGTGGGAAAGCTTTTTGCTAAGGTGTAGGTGATAAGAGACGCTAAAGACGAAGATACGGAGCTCTCCGAAGCTAAGCGCCGGTCCCGGGCGTCTTTCGGCAGAAGCCGCGCTCCGGAGCGCACGGCTAGCGGCACAATGCTCTTTACGCGAAGAAGCCGCTTCTTCGCCTCCGCTAGCCGGAGAGACCGGCATCTTTCCAAGGCGAAGAACGAAGCAGCACAACACTGGAATTGTGTGTGCAGCTTGCAAACTGATAGAAAACAGTACCTTACACTGTACAAACCTTTGTGCAACCTCTAGAACACGATAGGAGATGTTTTCTGTCCTGGCACAGTTTCTCCTTGCCAGACATAGTGAGAAAAGCTTTTTCTAAGGTGTAGGTGACAAGAGACGCTAAAGGACAAAAAAACGAAGCAGCACAACACTGGCATTGTGTGTGCATTTTGCAAACTGATGGAAAACAGTACCTTACCACTCTCCTGCCTTTTGCATTCACATGAATATTGAAAAAAGAAGGAGTTTTGGACAACTTTCTTTTCCTTGGTGCAAAACACTGTACAAACCTTTGTGCAACCTCTAGAACACGATAGGAGATGTTTTCTGTCCTGGCACAGTTTCTCCTTGCGAGACATAGTGAGAAAGCTTTTTCTAAGGTGTAGGTGACAAGAGACGCTAAAGGACAAAAACGAAGCAGCACAACACTGGCATTGTGTGTGCATTTTTTGCAACTGATGGAAAACAGTACCTTACCACTCTCCTGCCTTTTGCATTCACATGAATATTGAAAAAAAAAGGAGTTTTGGACAACTTTCTTTTCCTTGGTGCAAAACACTGTACAAACCTTTGTGCAACCTCTAGAACACGATAGGAGATGTTTTCTGTCCTGGCACAGTTTCTCCTTGCCAGACATAGTGAGAAAGCTTTTTCTAAGGTGTAGGTGACAAGAGACGCTAAAGGACAAAACGAAGCAGCACAACACTGGCATTGTGTGTGCATTTTGCAAACTGATGGAAAACAGTACCTTACCACTCTCCTGCCTTTTGCATTCACATGAATATTGAAAAAGAAGGAGTTTTGGACAACTTTCTTTTTTTTGGTGCAAAACACTGTACAAACCTTTGTGCAACCTCTAGAACACGATAGGAGATGTTTTCTGTCCTGGCACAGTTTCTCCTTGCGAGACATAGTGAGAAAGCTTTTTCTAAGGTGTAGGTGACAAGAGACGCTAAAGGACAAAAAAAAGCAGCACAACACTGGCATTGGCATGTGCATTTTTTGCAAACTGATGGAAAACAGTACCTTACCACTCTCCTGCCTTTTGCATTCACATGAATATTGAAAAAGAAGGAGTTTTGGACAACTTTCTTTTCCTTGGTGCAAAACACTGTACAAACCTTTGTGCAACCTCTAGAACACGATAGGAGATGTTTTCTGTCCTGGCACAGTTTCTCCTTGCGAGACATAGTGAGAAAGCTTTTTCTAAGGTGTAGGTGACAAGAGACGCTAAAAGGACAAAACGAAGCAGCACAACACTGGCATTGTGTGTGCATTTTGCAAACTGATGGAAAACAGTACCTTACCACTCTCCTGCCTTTTGCATTCACATGAATATTGAAAAAGAAGGAGTTTTGGACAACTTTCTTTTCCTTGGTGCAAAACACTGTACAAACCTTTGTGCAACCTCTAGAACACGATAGGAGATGTTTTCTGTCCTGGCACAGTTTCTCCTTGCCAGACATAGTGAGAAAAAGCTTTTTTCTAAGGTGTAGGTGACAAGAGACGCTAAAGGACAAAACGAAGCAGCACAACACTGGCATTGTGTGTGCATTTTGCAAACTGATGGAAAACAGTACCTTACCACTCTCCTGCCTTTTGCATTCACATGAATATTGAAAAAGAAGGAGTTTTGGACAACTTTCTTTTCCTTGGTGCAAAACACTGTACAAACCTTTGTGCAACCTCTAGAACACGATAGGAGATGTTTTCTGTCCTGGCACAGTTTCTCCTTGCCAGACATAGTGAGAAAGCTTTTTTCTAAGGTGTAGGTGACAAGAGACGCTAAAGGACAAAAAAAAAGAAGCACAACACTGGCATTGTGGCATTGTGTGTGCATTTTGCAAACTGATGGAAAACAGTACCTTACCACTCTCCTGCCTTTTGCATTCACATGAATATTGAAAAATTGAAAAGAAGGAGTTTTGGACAACTTTCTTTTCCTTGGTGCAAAACACTGTACAAACCTTTGTGCAACCTCTAGAACACGATAGGAGATGTTTTCTGTCCTGGCACAGTTTCTCCTTGCGAGACATAGTGAGAAAGCTTTTTTCTAAGGTGTAGGTGACAAGAGACGCTAAAGGACAAAACGAAGCAGCACAACACTGGCATTGTGTGTGCATTTTGCAAACTGATGGAAAACAGTACCTTACCACTCTCCTGCCTTTTGCATTCACATGAATATTGAAAAAGAAGGAGTTTTGGACAACTTTCTTTTCCTTGGTGCAAAACACTGTACAAACCTTTGTGCAACCTCTAGAACACGATAGGAGATGTTTTCTGTCCTGGCACAGTTTCTCCTTGCGAGACATAGTGAGAAAAGCTTTTTCTAAGGTGTAGGTGACAAGAGACGCTAAAGGACAAAACGAAGCAAGCACAAACACTGGCATTGTGTGTGCATTTTGCAAACTGATGGAAAACAGTACCTTACCACTCTCCTGCCTTTTGCATTCACATGAATATTGAAAAAGAAGGAGTTTTGGACAACTTTTCTTTTCCTTGGTGCAAAACACTGTACAAACCTTTGTGCAACCTCTAGAACACGATAGGAGATGTTTTCTGTCCTGGCACAGTTTCTCCTTGCGAGACATAGTGAGAAAGCTTTTTTTCTAAGGTGTAGGTGACAAGAGACGCTAAAAAGACAAAACGAAGCAGCACAACACTGGCATTGTGTGTGCATTTTGCAAACTGATGGAAAACAGTACCTTACCACTCTCCTGCCTTTTGCATTCACATGAATATTGAAAAAGAAGGAGTTTTGGACAACTTTCTTTTCCTTGGTGCAAAACACTGTACAAACCTTTGTGCAACCTCTAGAACACGATAGGAGATGTTTTCTGTCCTGGCACAGTTTCTCCTTGCGAGACATAGTGAGAAAGCTTTTTCTAAGGTGTAGGTGACAAGAGACGCTAAAGACGAAGATACGGAGCTCTCCGAAGCAAAAGCAAAAGCGGTCCCGTCCCGGCGTTTTTTCGGCAGAAGCCGCGCTCCGAAAACAGTACCTTACCACTCACAATGCTCTTTTGCGAAGAAGCCGAATTCTTCGCCTCCGCTAGGAGGAGAGAGCGGCATCTTTCCAGAGGCAAAACGAAGCTGCACAACACTGGCATTGTGTGTGCAGCTTGACTGATAGAAAACAGTACCTTACCACTCACCTTTCTTTTGCATTCACATGAATATTGAAAAGAAGGAGTTTTGGACAAGAGACTTTTAAAGGGTGCAAAACACTGTACAAACCTTTGTGCAACCTCTAGAACACGATAGGAGCATTTTGCAAACTCCTGGCAAAGTTTCTCCTTACCAGACATAGTGCCTTTTGCATTTTCTAAGAATGTTGGTGACAAGAAGGAGTTTTGGACAAAGATCTTTTCATTGTGTGTGCAAAAGGCAAACTGGTGGAAAACACTGTACAAACCTTTGTGCAACCTCTAGAACACGATAGGAGATGTTTTTTTGTCCTGGCACAGTTTCTTTTGCAACCTCTAGAACACGATAGAGACATAGAGAAAGGCATTGAGAAAGCTTTTCTAAGTGTAGGTGACAAGAGACGCTAAAGGACAAAAACGAAGCAGCACAACACTGGCATTGTGTGTGCATTTTGCAAACTGATGGAAAACAGTACCTTACCACTCTCCTGCCTTTTGCATTCACATGAATATTGAAAAAGAAGGAGTTTTG